>NC_056056.1:197666803-197966803 GCF_016772045.2 Ovis aries | reverse complement strand
TGGAGAATTCAGCACATCTGGCTGTAAAGGTGGGTGAATTGGAACACATGAAGCAGTCAGAACTAGAGGAAAAGTGAAGGTGGTGCTTGCACTCTGGATATAGCAGCTGAGTCTCTACTAAAAAAAGACAAATAAATGAAGCTCGAAGTCAGTAGAAGAAAGGAAATAATAAAGATCAGAGCAGAAGGAAATGAAATAGAGACTAAAAACACAATAGGAAAATCAGTGAAACTAAGAGCTAGTTCTTTGGGAAAATGAACAGAACTCAAAAATCTTGAGATTTTCCTCTGGTCCAGTGGTTAAGACTTGGTCTTCCAATGCAGGGGATGTGATTTCAATGCTTGGTTGGGGAACTAAGATTCCACATTAGTCAGTCAGTTCAGTTCAGTCACTCAGTTGTGTCCAACTCTTTACAACCCCAGGGACTGCAGTACACGAGGCTGCAGTCGGCATGCTGCAAAATTCCACATGCTGCAGGCCAGTTAAACCTGCACACCACAGTGAAGATCTCCTGTGTTTCAGCCAAGACCTAACCCAGCCAAATAAACAAATATAATTTTTTAAGAAAAGTCTTTAGCTAGACTCACTGCAAAAAAAGAAAGAAGGCTCTGAAATAAAATAAGAATGGAACAAAAGGAAATAACAGATACCACAGAAATGTAAAAGGTTATAAGAGATATTATGAATAGTTCAACGCCAACACATTTGATAACTTAGACAAAAGGGGAAAATTTCTAGAATCATACAGTGGCTCAAAACTGAATCATGGAAAAGACTTTCTGAATAGACTGATCATCAATACAGAGATTGAAACAGTAATCATAAAGCTCCTCATTAAAAAAAGGTCCAGGATCGATTGCTTCACAGATGAATTCTACCAAACATTCAAAGGGAATTTTATATCTATCCTTCTGAAACTCTTGCAAAAAACTGAAGAGACAGAAACACCTCCCTACTCATTTTCAGAGGTCAACTCACCCTGATACTGAAATCAGATAAGGACAACATTTAAAAAGCAAATTATAGGGAATATATGTATACCCATGGCTAATTCATGTTGATATATGGCAGAAACCAACACAATATTGTAAAGCAATTATCCTCCAATTAAAAAATAAATGAGTTTAACTTAAAAATAAAATAAATTTTAAAAAGCAAATATCTCTGATGAACATAGACGTAAAAGTCCTCAACAAAATATTATCAAACTAAACACAATACATTAAAAGAACTGTACACAATATTAAAGTGGGATTTACTCCAAAGATGCAAGAATGGTTCAACATCTGCAAATCATTTGACGTGATATATCACATTAACAAAATGAAAGAAAAAAATAATATGATCATCTCAATAGATTCAGAGAAAAACATTTGACAAGATTCAACACACATTTATGATAAAATGGGCATACCTCAACATAATAAGGATCATATATGACAAAATCATAGCTAACATCAAACTCAATGATAAAAACATCGAAAGCTCTTCCTCTAAAATTAGGAAAAAGACAAGGATGCCCACTCTCACTACTGTTATTCAACATAGTATTGAAAGCCCCAGCCAGAGCAATTAGGCAAGTAAAATAAATAAAATGTTTGTAATTTGGAAAAGAAAGAACTGTCACTATTCATAGATAACATAATTATATAGGGCGTTCCCTCAATAAGTCATCTATGTAGCTTTTTCAGTAATAATACTCAACAACACTACATTTATAAATACATTTTTCTTCTGTTTTTATATGTAGGCAAGGCATATATGTGACTCCTAAAATGCCCAATAAACGTGTGTGCAATTTTGTGCAATCTTCTAAAATGTTAAAGTGTGTTCTCATCATGCATACACTACTAACTTAAACATTGATTGTCAAATTGAACCAGGTAATGTCTCTACTTTATCAAAATTTATTAAAGATCAGGAGAAATGTGGCAGCAGAAGACCAACTTGGCAATTTGCAGGTGTGTTTGAGAGAGGATGACCCTGCAAGACTCAGGAGATACAAAAAAAGCAACAATTTCGCATGAGGGCCTTTCAGAGAAATCTCAGTTTGATACACTCACATGTTAAGCTCCATCACATCAAGTCTCTTCTTTTCATTAGCTGTAGTGTTCAGATGCTTAAATCATACGTCTTTGATATTACAATTAGAAGACATTTTTCTTCCCACTTAATAAAACAGAAAATAATTTCCTATTGTTTCACTCCTGTTAATGACTATTGGAAGCAGACTTATTATTCAAAAATTAAATTTTTTTTCTGTTTTTTCAGTTTTGGAAAATATATGCTAATAATGAAGCAAGCATTTAAAATCACAGAGTAATTTCAAAAGTTTCATGCTTCTTTGCATTATAATTTAATTAATATTGTGTCCTTATACTTCTTGTACTTCTTAATGGCATATATATATCAATGCCATGATTCTATGCATCTGAAATAATGTACAATATCTATCATTTCTGTTTGAGCAGATATTTTGTTTTCATTTTCTTTCTACTTTGTTCAGCAGAGGTTTTTGACTCTGTGGTCACTCTTTCTTAGCGTAACTTTCATGAATTTGACCTCAGCCATACATATTGCTGGGCTTTCCTGGTGGCTCAGTTGGTAAAGAATCCACCTGCTATGTGAGAGAATTGAGTTCAATCCCTGTGTTGGGAAGATCCCCTGGAGAAGGGAAAGGCTACCTACTCGAGTATTCTTGCCTAGAGAATTTCATGAATTGTATAGTCCATGGTGTCACAAAGAGCTGGACACGACTGAGTGATTTTCACTTTCATCAGTTCAGTTCAGTCACTCAGGT
Organism: Ovis aries; assembly: GCF_016772045.2. Taxonomy (NCBI): domain Eukaryota; kingdom Metazoa; phylum Chordata; class Mammalia; order Artiodactyla; family Bovidae; genus Ovis; species Ovis aries. The sequence continues at coordinate 197,964,003 of NC_056056.1, read as the reverse complement.
GTGTCTCTTTGTGACCTCACGGACTGCAGCACACCAGGCTTCCCTGTCCATCACCAACTCCCGGAGCTTTCTCAAATTCATGTTCATCCAGTCAGCGGTGCCACCCAACCAATTCATCCTCTGTTGTCCCCTTCTCCTCCCACCTTCAATCTTTCACAGCATCAGGGTCTTTTCCAATGAGTCAATTCTTCCCATCAGCTGGCCAAAGTATGTAGCTTCAGCATCCGTCCTTTCAATGAATATTCAGCACTGATTTCCTTTAGGATTGAAGAATTGATTTCCTTCACTTTCGTACATATTGCTAAAGCATATGTTAAGTAAAGTATCTTTACTAAATACCTGTGTGAGTGATGAGCGCTTGCTCAGTTGCTTCAGTTGGGTTCGTCTCTGCAATCCCATGGACTGTAGCCCTCCAGGTTCCTCTGTCCATGGGATTCCACAGGCAAAAATGCTGGAGTGGCTTGGCATGTCCTCCTCCAAGGGATCTTCCAAAGTCAGGGATCAAACCAGCAGTTCTTATATCTCCTGCATTGGCAGATGTGTTCTTTACTACTAATGCCACCTTGGAAGCTCAAAAACCACATTAATAATAACTAAATTGTACAATTTCTATGCATCAGTGCAAACTAGTTGATCTTCATTACTTCATGCAGTCTTTATATTAATAATGTTCCTATGAGGGGAGTATGTTTTAACCTATATTTCTATGATGAGAAAACTATCAGTCATAGAAGCTTAGAAATTTCCTAGAGATCACTCAGATATAAGTGAGCATTCAAATGTAAAAGAGAATCAACAAAGTCTGCCTAACCCCAGACAATGGTATCCAAATCAATAAGCTTTGATTTTCACTTTTGGTGCACAGATGAATCATGGAAAAAGGCAGCTGGGAGAAAGGGTTGGGAGAATAGAGTGAGAGTAAATGTGAAAGTGGTGAGAGGGAATTAGAAATGTTCTCAAATGAAGATACTATGAGAGTTTGGAGGTTGAAGTTTGAATAAGATTTATGTTGATAACAAATATCATATATTAGCACATAATATGGAATCTCTGCCACCCTTATGGCAGAAAGTGAAGAGGAACTAAAAAGCTTTTTAATGAAAGTGAAAGAGGAGAGTGAAAAAGTTGCCTTAAAGCTCAACATTCAGAAAACGAAGATCATGGTATCTGCTCCCATGGCAAATAGATGGGGAAACAGTGGAAACAGAGTCAGACTATTTTGGGGGGCTCCAAAATCACTGTAGATGGTGACTGCAGCCATGAAATTAAAAGGTGCTTATGCTTTGGAAGAAAAGTTATGACCAACCTAGATAGCATATTGAAAAGCAGAGACATTATTTTGCCAACAGAGGTCTGTCTAGTCAAGACTATGGTTTTTCCAGTGGTCATGTATGAATGTGAGAGTTGGACTGTGAAGAAAGCTGAGCACCGAAGAATTGATGCTTTTGAACTGTGGTGTTGGAGAAGACTCTTGAGAGTCCCTTGAACTGCAAGGAGATCCAACCAGTCCATTCTGAAGGAGATCAGCCCTGGGATTTCTTTGGAAGGAATGATGCTAAAGCTGAAACTCCAGTACTTTGGCCACCTCATGCGAAGAGTTGACTCATTGGAAAAGATTCTGATGCTGGGAGGGACTGGGGGCAGGAGAAGAAGGGGACGACAGAGGATGAGATGGCTGTATGGCATCACTGACTCGATGGAAGTGAGTCTGAGTGAACTCCGGGAGTTGGTGATGGACAGTGAGGCCTGGCGTGCTGCGATTCATGGGGTTGCAAAGAGTCAGACACAACTGAGCAACTAAACTGAACTGAACTGACTGATATGGAATCTAGAAAAATGGTATAGATGAACCTCTCAGCAAGGCAGGAATAGAGATGCAGATGTAGAGAACAGACATGTGAAGACAGAACTAAAGGGGAGCGTGGGATGGACTGGGACAGTAGGATTAACATATGTACACTTTGTTGCTGTTCAGTCACTAAGTCATGTCCAACTTTGATTGTAGCACACCAGGCTCCTCTGTACAGTATCATATATAAAACAGACAGCTAGAGGGGAAGCTGCTGCATAGCACAGGGAGCTCAGCTCAGTGCTCTGTGATGACCTAGAGGGGTGGGATGGCGGGACAGATGGGTGGGAGGGAGGCTGAAGAGAGAGGGGATATATGTGATATATGTATCAGTTCAGTTCAGTTCAGTTGCTCAGTCGTGTCCGACTCTTTGGGACCCCATGAATCACAGCACGCCAGGCCTCCCTGTCCATCACCATCTCCCGGAGATCACTCAGACTCACTTCCATCAAGTTGGTGATGCCATCCAGCCATTTCATCCTCCGTCATCCCCTTCTCCTCCTGCCCCCAATCCCTCCCAGTATCAGAATCTTTTCCAATGAGTCAACTCTTCGCATGAGGTGGCCAAAGTACTGGAGTTTCAGCTTTAGCATCATTCCTTCCAAAGAAATCCCAGGGCTGATCTCCTTCAGAATAGACTGGTTGGATACTTATAGCTTATTCACATTATTTTACAGTAGAATCTAACACACTGAGAATAAGAATTTAGTCTTCTATAAATTTACCACTCATAATTAAATCAAGGGCTTAATCATCACCAGAGTCTGTTTTTCTGCTCTGGGAAATAAAGGTCTCTTTACATTGTGCCATGGAAACCCTTTGACACTGACATTTTTATTTAAATTGTTAATTAGTAGATCTGAGTCTGTCATTTTTTCTCTTCAATGAATCAATGATAATTATCAAAGCCACAAATTCCACAGCTCTTATAGGTACCTACTCCTCTTTATCTCTCAAATGCGCTAGGCCAAGTTTTTTTTCTTCTTCTTCTTTTTAAAAATTTTATTTTATATTGTAGTACATTTGATTTAAAATGTTGTATACTTTCAGGTGTACAGCAAATTGAAATTGATAGTGTAGTAGTGTTAGTCACTTAGTTGTGACCTACTCTTTGTGACCTCATGGACTATAGCTCACCAGACTCCTGTATTCATAGGATTCTCTAGACAAGAATACTGGAGTAAGTAGCAATTCCCTTCTTCAGCAGATCTTCCTGAGGCACCAGTCAAATTCTTATGTCTCCTGCATCGGCAGACATGTTCCTTACCACTAGTGCCACATGGGAAGCCCTAAGACATAGTACACCTGGATTTTTGACCAATAGAACAATGAGATAATGAAATTGTATTGTGTTAAGCTACTAACCTCATGGTAACTTGTTACAGCAGCAACAGAAACTAATATCAGGGGGAAAGCTATCTAAAATACTACACTCATGTTAATGCAGAGAGCAGACCATCAAATGATTAGGCTATATCAACAGTATATGAAACATGAACGTCCAGATGTTCAAGCTGGATTTAGAAAAGGCAGAGCATCCAGAGATCAAGTTGCCAATATCCATTGGATCACTGAAAGAGTTCCAGAAAAATATCTACTTATGCTTTATTGACTATGCCAAAGCCTTTGACTATGTGGACCACAACAAACTCTGGAAAATTCTTAAAGAGATGGGAATACCAGACCACCTGACTTGCCTCCTGAGAAATCTGTATGCAGGTCAGGAGGCAACAGTTAAAATTGGGCGTGGAATGACAGACTGGTTGCAAATTGGAAAAGGAGTACATCAAGGCTGTATATTGTCACCCTGTCTATTTAACTTCTATGCAGAGTGCATCATGAGAAACGCTGGACTAAATGAAGCATGAACTGGAATCAAGATTGCAGGGAGAAATATCAATAACCTCAGATATGCAGATGACACCACCCTTATGGCAGAAAGTGAAGAACTAAAGAGCCTCTTGATGAAAGTGAAAGAGGAGAGTGAAAAAGTTGACTTAAAAGTCAACACTCAGAAAACTAAGATCATGGCATCCGACCCCATCACTTCATGGCAAATAGATGGGAAAACAGTGAAAACCATGAGAAATTTTATTTTGGGGGCTCCAAAATCACTGTAGATGGTGACTGCCGCCACGAAATTAAAAGAGGTTTGCTGCTTGGAAAAAAAGTTATGACCAACCTAGACAGCATATTAAAAAGCAGAGGCATTACTTTGCCAACAAGGTCCATCTAGTCAAGGCTATGTTTTTCCCAATAGTCATGTATGGATGTGAGAGTTGGACTATAAAGAAAGCTGAGCACTGAAGAATTGATACTTTCGAACTGTGGTGTTGGAGAAGACTCTTGAGAATCCCTTGGACTGTAAGGAAATCCAGCCAGCCCATCCTAAAGGAAATCAGTCCTGCATATTCATTGGAAGGGCTAATGTTGAAGCTGAAACTCCAATACTTTGGCCACCTGATGTAAAGAACTGACTCATTTGAAAAGACCCTGATACTGGGAAAGATTGAACGTGGTAGAAGAGGATGACAGAGGATGAGTTGATTGGATGTCATCACTGACTCAATGAACATGAGTTTGAGTAAACTCCAGGAGCTGCTGATAGACAGGGAGGCCTGGCGTGGTGCAGTCCATGGGGTTGCAAAGAGCTGGACACAACTGACCGACTGACCTGAACCAAACTGAATGTAAACAGATTTATTTCTCCATTCTAGTAACTGTGTGTACACAGGTAGTTTCATTTCAGTTCTTACCTCTAAGGTAAAAATCCTGGTTTATTCTCAGTATATAATGAAATCTATCCTATATATTCTGAAGTCTACCTTATTCTGAAGTCTAATGCAATAAGGTTAATTCTTATCAATGAAAGCTAAATAAAGGCAACTTCAATCAGAACTCTGAGGACCTCATAACTGAGTGTGAGGAATTTCCTTATTTCCCCGCACAAGAATATTGTTTGTCAGAGAATCTGATTTCAAGAGATGAAGACTTAGTCTATATTACCTCCAGCTTCCTTTATCCACCCTAATATTTTGACAGCATACTGTTTGGCCTTAGTTTCTTTCTGTCACTTTCTTGTCCATAACGTTTTTCCTAATACTAGAATTCAAAAGTGTCTTGGGTTTGAAATGACAGTTAAATTCTTCTTTCAGTTTTGGCTTTCATTGCTATCATATTGATCAGATGACTGGATTCAGAGGTAACTAAGCCACCATGTTGCTCTTCAGCATTCCCAAATATTTATCTTCAGGAACCCCGGACCTATACCCAAATATGAAATCTTGATCATATGGCATTTCGTTATGCACTCAGCACATACTTCAAAAGCTGACTACTTATCAAATCGTAAATCTGTGGTTGCTAAGCATTTTTAGAGAACAAAGAAATTTGGTGAATTTAAATATGCAAAATTTATTTTTAATGGGAGTCTTCAAAGGCTCTTGCTGTTTCCAGCATTTCTGTGCCAGTAAGCTTTGGGCTTCTCTAATGGCTCAGACAATAAAGAATCTGCCCTCAATGCCAGAGACCCGGGTTCAGTCCCTAGGTCAGGAAGATCCTTGGAGAAGGGAATGGGCTACCCACTCCAGTATTCTTGCCTGGAGAATGCCATGGACAGATGAGCCTGGTGGGCTACAGTCCATGGGGTCCTAAAGAGTTGGAAACGAAAGACTCACTAACACTTTCACTTTTGTTTCAAGATTTGTTTCCCGTTGTATTTCCAGTATAAAATTCTATTCACATCGCAAGAGATTTCCCCCATCTCTGGTACAGCACTCTTTAAGAGTTTTCACTTTTGTAATGAAGCATGTTGCGCCTACTAATTTCAAAGCAACAATTTTCAAAGCTGTTTGCTTTTTGTCTCATGGAGGCATATTGCACTTTCCTGTTGCAGTGTGCTCTTTTGCCTGTAGAGAGAGTACCACAAATTATTAGGAAATAGAGGGTGACAGAAAATATTTGTATTTTAATGAAGAATTTTTGCACTTCAGTTTTGTGAATTCATAGCTCTATAAATATCCATTACATCCACCAGTCTCTAAGATGGCAATGCTATAACAGAACCATATAGACAATTTCTGACTTGCAGTGATATTTTAAAGAGAATCAGAACTCGTCTTGTCAAATCCCAGTTTAGAAAAACATAATTCAATAACTGCTTATGATGTTGTAGTCTTATCATGTGGTTTTGACAGGAGTGATGACTAAAATAGAAATGAAAACAAATGTTTAATTCCCTTAATTAAAAAATCCAATTATATTCTTTACTCAAATTGTATTATTTATTTAAAATTTCAGGGTAGATACTCAAAATTTCTCTCTCTCACTCACTCCTTTTTCTTTCTCTATGTCTGTCTCTTTCTGTCTCTATCTGTTTGCCTTGCTTTCTCTCCCTCTCTTATTCACCTGTCTTTAACTCTATTCCAAGCTGTTTTATTATCTCACTCACCCTTTCTCTTTACTCTTCTTGGAAAGAATACCATTGTTTCACATTAAATGTGAAAAATAAATAATATCTACTTCATAATTCTTTGAGGATTATATAAAATAATGATGATAAAACACCCAGAGCTCTCCCTATATGATTACTTATATGTATATATGCATATACTATTACACATTCTAAAAACTATATATAAGGCTGCAATTCAATTAAATGTATATTTTAATTAAATATTCTTACATTATAGGTAAATGAATTTGATTTTTATGGGAAACTGAGCTTTATGGGAAAATTACTTGAATATATCTCAATATTTTAGTCACAGAACAGTAAAACTCATTTTCTTCCAAACTACACTATTTATGGTGTATCTGTTATGTATTAAACATGATGTTGGATAGCATATATAGATGAAAAGGAGATTAAGTACATGAAAACATGGGGCTTTTGCTCCACTGTGTAAAATAAATGATAATAATTCACTAATAAATAGGTGAAAAATGGAAAGAAGTGAATTGTTCTGTGGTAGGGAATATGAATTTAGAATATTCTTAGACAATGTTAAAGATGAGAACCAAAAATGGGAAAAAGAAAGGCATGCCAAAAAGTTTTTTTTTAAAATTCACAATAGTGTAATAGATCTTCTGTTCAACTCAGGTCAGCTTCTCATTCGTGTCTGACTCCTCGTGACCCCACTGACTGCAGCACACCAGGCTTCCTGGTCCATCACCAACTTCTGCAGCTTGCTCAAACTTATGTCTATCAAGTCGGTGATACCATCCAACCATCTCATCCTCTGCCCTCTCCTTCTCTTCCTATCTTCAGTCTTTCTCAGCATTAGGTTTTTTACCAACGAGTCCATTCTTCTCATCAGGTGGTTGAAGTATTGGAGCTTCAGCTTCAGTGTCAGTCCTTCCAATGAATATTCAGGACTGATTTCCTTTAGGATGGACTGTTTTGATCTCCTTGAAGTCCAAAAGACTCTCAAGAGTCTTCTCCAACACCACAGTTCAAAAGCATCAGTTCTTCAGCTCTCAGCTTTCTTTACGGTCCAGCTCTCACATCCATATATGACTACTGGAAAAAACATAGCTTTGACTAGATGGACCTTTGTTGGCAAAGTAATATCTCTGCTTTTTAATATGCTGTTTAGGTTTGTCATAGATTTTCTTCCAAGGCGCAAGCATCTTTTAACTTCATGGATGCAGTCCCCATCCATAGTGATTTTGGAACCCATGAAAATAAAGTCTTTCACTGTTTCCATTATTTCCCCATCTATTTGCTATGCAATGATGGGACCAGATGCCATGATCTTAGTTTTTTGAACGTTGAGTCTCAAGCCAGCTATTTCACTCTCCTCTTTCACTTTCATCAAGAGGCTCTTCAGTTCCTCTTCTCTTTCTGCCATGAGCGTGGTATCATCTGAATATCTAAAGTTACTGTTATTTCTCCCTACAATCCTGATTCCAGCTTGTGCTTCATCCAGCCTGGCATTTTGCATGATGTACTCTGCACATAAATTAGATAAGCAGGGTGACAATATACAGCCTTGACGTACTCCTTTCCCAATTTGGAACCAGTTGTTCCATGTCTGGTTCTAATTGCTTCTTTTTAACCTGCATACAGGAAGACTTCCTGTCTCAGGAAGCAGGTAAGTTGGTCATCTCTTTAAGAATTTTCCACAGTTTAATGTGATCCACACCATCAACAGTTAGGCTTCCCTCATGGCTCAGCTGGTAAAGGATCTGCCTGCAACACCGGAGACCTGGGTTCTATCTCTGGGTTGAGAAGACCTGGAGAAGGGAGAAGTTACCAACTCCAGTATTCTGGACTGGAGAATTCCACAGACTCTGTAGTCCATGGTATTGCAAAGAGTGAGACACAACTGAGCAACTTTCACTCACTCACTCACTCACACAGTCAAAAGCTTTGGCATGGTCAATAATGCAGAAGTAGATGTTTTCCTTGAACTCTCTTGCCATTTCCATGATCCAACAGATGAAACGGATCTTAAATTATCACATATTTTCCAAGGGTTAATATTATATAATTTATTGTAGTAGAAATGATTGTGTAAACCAATACTACCATTAACCTAATGGCTTCAGACACTCTATTTTATTTTAAATAAAATTAAAGTATTATTCATTACTTGTCTTCACATAATACCTTTAATCACCAAACTCTAAATTTTATTCATAACACTATCTATAATATATATATAGTGTATAGAATTATATGATATACTATATGTGTATATGTTATATACATACCAAGGATTACCTAAACTTGTGCAATTGTAACTGGAGAGTAAACATAGTCCTCAAAGTTTTGGAGATTTAAAAAACACTGTCATGATAATAGTAAGATGGCTTTTTTGGTAAGCGGCCTGAGATGACCTCTAAAAATAGTCATCTCAGGTTTATTCACTTAAACCAGAAACCCCCACAAAATCATGCATATCAAGAGTTCAAATATTCGTGTTCATTTTAAGAACACTAATCAAATTGTCCTGACCATTAAGGATATGCGTATCCAAAAAGCCACAAAGTATCTGAAGTAGTAGTTGTTTGCAGTTTAGTTGCTAAATCATATCAAACTCTTGCGACTCCATGGACTATAGCCTGCCAGTCTCCTCTGTCTATGGAATTCTCCAGCCAAGAATACCTGAGTGGGTTGCCATTTCCTTCTCCAGGGGATCGTCCCCACCCAGGGATCAAACTCAGGTCTCCTGCATTGCAGGCAATCTTCCATGTTGCAGGCAGATTCTTTACCAACTGAGCCACCAGGGAAGCCATGTATCTGGTCCCATCACTCCATGAGAAATAGATGGGGAAACAGTGGAAACAGAGTCAGACTTTATTTTTTGGGGCTCCAAAATCACTGCAGATGGTGACTGCAGCCATGAAATTAAAAGACGCTTACTCCTTGGAAGAAAAGTTATGATCAACCTAGATAGCATATTCAAAAGCAGAGACATTACTTTGCCAACTAAGGTCCGTCTAGTCAAGGCTATGGTTTTTCCTGTGGTCATGTATGGATGTGTGAGTTGGACTGGGAAGAAAGCTGAGCACCGAAGAATGATGCTTTTGAACTGTGGTGTTGGAGAAGACTCTTGAGAGTCCCTTGGACTGCAAGGAGATCCAACCAGTCCATTCTGAAGGAGATCAACCCTGGGATTTCTTTGGAAGGAATGATGCTAAAGCTGAAGCTCCAGTACTTTGGCCACCGCATGCGAAGAGTTGACTCATTGGAAAAGACTCTGATGCTGAGAGGGATTGGGGGCAGGAGGAGAAGGGGACGATCAAGGATGAGATGGCTGGATGGCATCACGGACTCGATGGACGTGAGTCTGAGTGAACTCCGGGAGATGGTGATGGACAGGGAGGCCTGGCGTGCTGCGATTCATGGGGTTGCAAAGAGTCAGACACGACTGAGCGACTGAACTGAACTGAAACTGAACTTCAAGGAAGCAATGTGTGCCATTCTGTTGTTTCATTGGTGGAGCTGGTAGGTGCGCACAGGCCAGAAAGTAGGGCTGAATGCAGGGTCGATGGTCCAAAAAAAGTGTTGAATTTTTACTGCACATGCTCAAAAATGCAGAGAGCAATGCTGAACTTAAGGGTTTAGATGTAGATTCTCTGATCATTGAGCACGTCCAGGAGAACAAAGCCCCCAAGATGCGGTGCAGGACTTACAGAGTTTGTAGTCAACTCAACCCATACATGAGCTCTCCTTGCCACACTGAGATGATCCTTAACTGAAAAAGAACAGATTGTTCCTAAACCAGAAAAGGAGGTTGCACAGAGCAAAAAGATATCCTAGAAGAAACAAAAACATATGGCCCTGAAATATATGGCACAAAAAGTAAAAGCAAATAAAGTTAAAAAAATAATACTGAGATGGAGCAGATGCTATATTAAAATAAGATTTCTTGACACTTAAATATTTCATATGTAAGGTTTCTTTTGCTTTCCCCAGGTGGCTCAGTGCTAAAAATTCCACCTGCCAATATAGGAGCTGTAGGAGATGCAGGTTTGATCCCTGGGTCAGGAAGATTCTTTAGAGAAGGAAATGGCAACCTGTTCCAGTATTCTTGCCTGGGAAATTCCATGAACAGAGGAGCCTGGTGGACTATAGTCCATAAGGTCCCAAAGAGTCACACATGACTTAGCAACTGAGCATGTAAGCACGAATAATAAATAAGCTGACAAAAGTTGTTTTATTCCTTCATTGTCATTATGAAGTTGCTCAGTCATGTCCAACTCTTTGCAATCTCATGGACTGTGGCCCACCAGGCTCCTCCATCCATGGAATTTTCCAAGAGTACTGTTGTGGGTTGCCATTTCCTTCTCCAGGGGATCTTCCTGACCTAGGGATCAACCAGAGTCTCTTGCATTGCAGGCAGACGCTTTACCATCTGAACCACCAGGGAAGTTTTATTCCTTACTTTTTTTTTTTTTTTCCGTTTTCCTTGGTCAGTTCATAAAATGCACAACTTTTGGAAATTTCTTTTTGACACCCTTCCAGCCATTTTTTCAAGAACCAGCAGCCAACATTTGATTAGATTTAACTGTAAGAAAATTTAAAAGTTATTAAATATAATGTATCCTGGACAGAAACTGGTGAATGTTTTAGTTATATACAAATATTGTTTCTTTTCAACTTCCAATAAACTTTAAAAATTGATTCATGTATAATATCTATGATTTTTTCTAAATGTTTTAGCTCAACGGTCTTTTTTTTAAGCATTTCTTTCATCTTTTTATTTTTTAAAAATTTTTTGGTTGTGCTGGGTCTTCATCACTGCACACAGGCTTTCTCTAGTTGTGGTAAGCAGAGGCTACGCTTCGCTGCAATGCACAGGCTTCTCATTTGCAGCGGCCACTTTTCTTGCAGAGCACAGGCTCTGGGCGCATGGGCTTCGGTAGTTGCAGCACATGGGCTCAGTAGTTGTGGCTTGAGGGCTCAGAAGTTGTGGCTAGAGCACTGGCTCAGAAGTTGTGGTGCACAGGATTAGTTGCCCCACATCATGTGGAATTTTTCCAGACCAGGAATTGAGCCACAGACTCCCACCCCCTGAGCCAGCAGGGAAGTCCTCAACTGTCTTAATAGTTAAGCAGATTAAGACAACAACAGCCCTGGAACTCTATGGATGCTTAAATGATAATGATCTTATTTCTGTCATCCATTTCTCCTAATAATAATCTGCTCTTTCTTCCATTAATAGATTCATCAAATTCCCAGCTAAACCTCTCTTTCTTCTTCTTCAACTAGTTTGATAAAAAAAAGTAACAGAGATTCTATAACTGCCAGATATGAAAAGAATGAAACCAAATCTTTAAATTTCTATGACATATATTTAACTTGTTTGGGAATATCAGAAATATTTGTTACCCCAGTTTCCTTTCTTTGAAAAACCAGATAGGATAAACCACATGTCTAAGATACAAATTCTAATATTTCTGTAAAATGCAGCTGTAGATGTCATCAAGAGTAGGGACTTTTATAGTGCCATAAAAATTCAGTATCACTATAAATTTATGCTGCTGAAAATGTCGACATTTATGGCAACTTCTACAAGGACATATTTTAAAACGATGCTAAAACTTGATGCAGCAACTTTTATTTAGTTAAAAGTAAGATTATAGAACAAAAACATTTACTCTAATTTTTGAAACTATCAGTATGGATGATTAATTGTTAAAATTCTCAAATCACATCAAGGTTTGATGGGTACTTAAAACTTAGATCACTCAAAATTAAAAGGCATGAAAGCATGTTCAGGTATTATTATTCAAATTAACAGTTAATTACTGCCTATAATTATTATTTATTTACAAGGGATTTCATACAGACTTTTAATATCTAATAAAATTATTAATGATACAAGCATACAATGATGCGTATTTAAGTATTAAATATAATCACAGAATTATATTGGCAATCTATTTTCATTCACTTCATATTGAAGAGCAGGCAAAGTTACTATTTGGATTAATACAAAAGAAGAAAATTCATAATAGAATTATCCAAATTCACCAATTCATGCAGAAGGATTTTTCCCTTTTTAGCTATATAAGTTCCTTTGCAATGAGAAAGAATAACCTCATTAAATGGTCCATTTTTGGCAACTACAGAAAAACCAAAGACGTCTTACATTTAAATCCAATGCTTAAGTTACAATAGCTGCTGTAGGCTAATAAGGTATATTTGACAGTGCTGATTGGTTAGGTGGAAATCTTTGGCAAAGATTTAGAAATTCAACCAGAATCTCTCTCTCTCTCTCTCTCTTTTTTTCTTCAGTTCTGGAAACCAGGTTTGAATCCTGAGTTGACAAGATCCCTTGGAATGGCAAGGCACTCTAGTGTTCTTGCCTGGAGAATCCCATGGACACAGGAGCCTGGCAGGCTATGGTCCATAGTGTTGCAAAGAATTGGACACATCTGAGCAGGTAACACTTTCACTTTCATAGCTGGGCAAGTTCACAACCGCGGAGCTTAGTCTTATCCTAAAAAATCCTGTCTTGAATATTAGGGATTCAGAGAGCTCTTGTCTAACCCTCAGAGACAGAAGTGCTGCTTCTTGGGTTCAGATCTCATGTTATAATTCCTGTAATGGAGAGAGTTCTGTGTGATGCTTCCTGAGGTAAAGTGCTCACATTTAATTAAGCTACATTTACCTGGATAATTTCGTTGTTCCCCCTCTATGTTGAAAATGTGCTCTTGTGAGGTTTAAGACATAATTCTTATAGACAGAATGCCTGGCCCACAAACCAATATCAGGCTATAAATGTTACTGGTATGTTTTTACATGATTTGCTCTGTAGTCTCATATCCAAATTTGTTCAGAAATGGTCTGTCAGATGAGTAAGTATCTTATCTATCCTGAAGGGATAAAAGAGTTTCAAGCTGAAAGACAACTTCTGAGGGTGTAGAGTAGTTCAGACTTCTAGCAAGTAATTGTTATCTTTGTGATAAAAGAAAACAGGGACTACTACTTTCAGAAAAACGGAAAATACATACTTTCATTTCTGTTACTAAGTATGACAAAAACCTTAGATATTGTATACAAGACGAAAGCAAGACACTGACAGATGGAGTGAAGAAAGCAGGCCAGCTACGAACTTTAGGACACGCTGAAAAACCATGATGGAGAGTTCTGTGAATTTTCTTTCTGCCCTCTATATTCTTTTTTTCTTTATACTTTTTCTTTCTTTTTAATTTTTTAAATTAATTAAATAATTTTTTGGTTATAGCACGTGGCACGTGGGATCCTCCTTCCCATACGAGGGATTGAACCTGCACCCTCTGCACTGAAAGAGCAGAGTCTTAACCAAGGACAGCCAGGGAAGTCTCTGCCCTATATATTCTAGATTTGGGTTCTCAATCTGGAACTTTTAAGGATGTAGAAAAATTTTAAAAAATTTTCAATAAAAGCCTGCTTTCTCTAACCAAAGAAATAGCAAAGGGGCAGGCCAGCAAGACAGAAAACATTCAAACAATGATTACTCTGTTCTTGCCACGGGAAAACAAAGCAACAAAATTGTGGCCTATTCTCACCCAGGACAGCAAAGGGCAAGTGGCAACCCCAAAATTTCACTCAGGGGACTGTCTCAATCTTTATGTTAGGTTATGTCAAAGAAAGCCTAGTTGGGAAAAGCGACTTTCATTCCTACTAGGTGATTATGACTGAGAAGGCAATGACACCCCACTCCAGTACTCTTGCCTGGAAAAGCCCATGGATGGAGGAGACTGGTAGGCTGCAGTCCGTGGAGTCACTAAGAGTCGGACACAACTGAGCGACTTTACTTTCACTTTTCACTTTCATGCATTGGAGAAGGAAATGACAACCCACTCCGGTGTTCTTCCCTGGAGAATCCCAGGGACGGGGGAGCCTGGTGGGCTGCTGTCTATGGGGTCACACAGAGTTGGACACGGCTGAAGTGACTTAGCAGCAGAAGCAGTAGCAGCAGCTGATTATGAAGCCTGCAATTCCCTCCAAAGCATTAATGGAGGTCATATGAGGAGCTAGACTGCCACCCCCAATCACTTCTCTGCTGTTTGAGTGGTGTCAGTAAAGGCCTAATGGAGAGTTGAGAAATGAAAACAAATGCTCAAACAAAAACTTCCACACAAATGTTTATAAGAGCAGTATTTGTAATAGCAAAAAAGGTAGACACAACCCAAATATCCTTTAGCTAATGAGTAGAGAAACAGATTGTGGCATATTAATAAAACAAAATATTCAGTCATAAGAAATGAAGTATTGACACATGCTAGATCATGAATAAACCTTGAAAACATTAAGCTAATTGAGAGAAATCAGGCAAAACTTTCATATATACTATGGTTCCATTTATATTAAATATCCAAAATAGGAAAATGCAAAGATAAGAAAGCAAATTAGTGGTTGGCAGAAGAGTCGAACATGACTGAGCATGCACACCACACCACACAGGAGCCGTGCAATAGGATGATTGTGAATAAGTCCCCAAAGGGTGTGGGTTTTCCTTTTGAGGTGATAAAAATATTCTGAAATTAATAGTCATGATGGCTGCACAACATTGTGGATTTACTAAATGGAGCAATTTATATACTTTAAAATGGTTCAAATGATATATGATTATTTTATCACAATAAAAAAATAAAAAACCCAAATACATCAGTAATTACATTAAATGTAAATCTAAATATAACAATTAATAGATATTGAGATAGCAGATAAAAATGCATGACCCAACTATATTTTGTTTCTAAGGAATTCAATTCAAATATAATCATATGAGTAGTTAGTAAGTAAAGATTGAAAATTGTATAATGCAAATATTGATCAAAAGGAAGCAAAGTTGATGTCAGATAAATTTTACTTAAAGGTAAAAAATTGCTGGAGACAAAGAGGCACTATTTGTTGAAAAATCTATCTTTTGTCATGAAATCACCTTCACACATTTATAAAACAGCAACCAATCAAAAACATCATAACTGTTGATGAACATTTAGGTTGCTTCTGTGTCCTGGTTACTGTCAATATTGCTTAAGTGAACACTAGGGTGCATGTATCTTTTCTACTTCTGGTTTTCTCCAGATATATGCCCATGAGTGAGATTGCTGGATTATATGGTAACTATTTTTAGTTTTTTAAAACTATACTGTTCTCATCCCTGTTGGCTCAGATGGTAAAGTGTCTGCCTACAATGCAGGAGACCTGGGTTCAATCACTGGGTTGGGAAGATGTCCTGGAGAAGGAAATGGCAACCCACTCCAGTATTCTTGACTGGAAAAGCCCATGGATGGAGGAACCTGGTATGCTACAGTCCATGGGGTGGCAAAAAGCTGGACACGACTGAGCGACTTCACTACTATTCACTATTCTGTTCTCTACAGTGGCTATACCAGTTTACATTCCCACTAGCAGTATAAGAGGATTCCCTTTTCTCCACATCCTCTCTAGCATTTATTGTTTGTAGATTTCTTGATGATGGCCATTCTGACTAGCGTGAAGTGATACCTCATTGTATACTCCCAGAATTTTTTAATGGAATAACTAAATTTGGACCCTCAACTTTGTTTTATTGGTTTATATGACTACTGTTATCCTTATGAAGTGAAAGCCTCTCAGTGGTGTCTGACTCTTTGCGACCCTATACAGTCAATGGAATTCTCCAGGCCTAGTACAGCATGAAATTTTATGGATATACCATATGTTTCCATGTGTCTTTTGATGGACATTTGTTTCCAGTTTTTGGCTATAACAAATAATAATGCTATGGACTTTCATATGCAAGTCTTAATGTGGACATGAGTGTTTATTTCTCTCGTGTATATATCTAAGAGTAGAATTACTGATCAAATGGTTACTCCATTTACTCTTTGAAGGAACAGGCAGATTATTTTCCTAAGTGGCTAGAAAATTTTATACGGAGTTTTCCTGGTGGCTCAAACGGTAAAGAATCTGCCTGCAATGCAGAATACCCAAGTTTGATCCCTGGGTGAGGAAGATCTCCTGGAGGAGGGCATGGCAACCTGCTCCAGTATTCTTGTCTGGAGAATCTCAGAAACAAAGGAGCCTGGGGGACAACAGTCCATTCCGGTACAGAGAGTCAGGCACAACTGAAATGACAGAGCACGCTCTCCTCTGGCTGTGAAGTTTTATGAGTTCCTTATATCGTCTACAAAGAAGTCTTTTTTTAGATATAATGATTTGAAAATATATTCCCCAAGACTATAGTTTGTCTTTCACTTTTACATATTATCTTTGAAGCATATAGTTTTTTAGTTCAGTTCAGTTCAGTTCAGTCGCTCAGTGGTGTCCGACTCTTTGCGACCCCATGAATTGCAGCACACCAGGCCTGCCTGTCCATCACAAACTCCCAAAAATCCATCAAGTTGGTGATGCCATCCAGCCATCTCAACCTCTGTCATCCCCTTTTCCTCCTACCCCCAATCCTTCCCAGCATCAGGGTCTTTTACAATCAGTCAACGCTTCACAAGAGGTGGCCAAAGGACTGGAGTTTCAGCTTTAGCATCATTCCTTCCAGTGAACACCCAGGACTGATCTCCTTTAGAATGGACTGGTTGGATCTCCTTTCAGTCCAACGGACTCTCAAAAGTCTTCTCCAACACCACAGTTTAAAAGTATCAATTCTTCGGTGCTCAAGTTTCTTCACAGTCCAACTCTCACATCCATACTTGACCACTGGAAAAACCATAGCCTTGACTAGACAGATCTTAGTTGGCAAAGTAATGTCTCTGCTTTTGAATATGCTATCTAGGTTGGTCATAACTTTCCTTCCAAGGAGTAAGCGTCTTTTAATTTCATGGCTGCAGTCACCATCTGCAGTGATTTTGGAGCCCAAAAAAAGTAAAGTCTGACAGTTTCCACTGTTTCCCCATCTATTTCCCATGAAGTGATGGGATCAGATACCATGATCTTAGTTTTTTGAATGTTGAGCTTTAAG
Source organism: Ovis aries (assembly GCF_016772045.2). Taxonomy (NCBI): domain Eukaryota; kingdom Metazoa; phylum Chordata; class Mammalia; order Artiodactyla; family Bovidae; genus Ovis; species Ovis aries. Next base: position 197,946,750 of record NC_056056.1, on the reverse strand, counting down.
CCAACCTTTTCATTCTCCTCTTTCACTTTCATCAAGGGGCTTTTTAGTTCCTCTTCACTTTCTGCCATAAGGGTGGTGTCATCTACATATCTGAGGTTATTGATATTTCTTCCAGCAATCTTGATTCAAACTTGTGCTTCTTCCAGTCCAGCATTTCTCATGATGTACTCTGCATATAAGTTAAATAAGCAGGGTGACAGTATACAGCCTTGAGATGCTCCTTTTCCTATTTGGAACCAGTCTGTTGTTCCATGTCCAGTTCTAACTGTTACTTCCTGACCTGCATACAGGTTTCTCAAGAGGCAGGTCAGGTAGTCTGGTATTCCCATCTCTTTCAGAATTTTCTACCATTTATTGTGATCCACACAGTCAAAGACTTTGGCATAGTCAAGAAAGCAGAAATAGATGTTTTTCTGGAACTCTCTTGCTTTTTCGATGATCCAGTGGATGTTGGCAATTTGATCTCTGGTTCCTCTGCCTTTTCTAAAACCAGCTTGAACATCTAGAATTTCACAGTTCATGTATTGCTGAAGCCTGGCTTGGAGAATTTTGAGCATTACTTTACTAGCATGTGAGATGAGTGCAATTGTGTTGTAGTTTGAACATTCTTTGGCATTGCCTTTCTTTGGGATTGGAATGAAAACTGACCTTTTCCAGTCCTGTGGCCACTGCTGACTTTTCCAAATTTACTAGCATACTGAGTGCATCACTTACACAGCATCATCTTTCAGGATTTGAAATAGCTCCACTGGAATTCCATCACCTCCTCTAGCTTTGTTCATAGTGATGCTTTCTAAGGCCCACTTGACTTCACATTCCAAGATGTCTTGCTCTAGGTGAGTGATCACACCATCATGATTATCATGGTCATGAAGACCTTTTTGTACAGTTCTTCTGTGTATTCTTGCCACCTCTTCTTAATATCTTCTGCTTCTGTTAGGTCCATACCATTACTGTCCTTTATCAAGCCCATCTTTGCATGAAATGTTCTCTTGGTATCTCTCATTTTCTTGAAGAGATTTCTAGTCCTTCCCGTCCTGTTGTTTTCCTCTGTTTCATTGCATTGATCGCTGAGGAAGGGTTTTTTTTTTTTAATTTTTATTTTTACTTTATTTTAATTTACAATACTGTATTGGTTTTGCCATACATTGACATGAATCCATCATGGGTGTACATGCATTCGATTAAATAGAAGTGAAAGTGTTGCTCAGTGGTGTACAACTCTTTGCGACCTCATGTACTGCAGCCTGCCAGGCTCCTCTGTCCATGGGGTTCTCTAGGCAAGAATACTGAAGTGTGTTGCCATTGCCTTCTCCAGGTCTCCCGCATTGCAGGCAGAGCCACCAGGGAAGTAGAGATGATCATTTTTTCCCTTTTATGTATAATCATTACACACATTTTGATGTTATATCTAAGAACTCTACCTATCCAAGATCATGAAGATCTCCAAAAGTTTTATTCTAGAAGTTGAAAATTTTTGGTTTTTACATTTATGCCTATGACCCATTATAACTTAATCTTTGTAGACACTTTAAGAGTGTAATTTCACATTTTGTTTGTATACATCCAACTGTAGCAGCATCATTTGTTGATAAGGCTGTCTTTTCCTGTGGTGTTACCTTGACATCTTTGTAAAATATCGTCCAGTCTTCAATGCAAAGGCTTATTTTAGGGATCTCAAGTGTGTCCCATTGGTCTGAGGACCATTACTGTCTTAGCACAATACTGTCTTTATAATTATAGCTCAATATAACATTTTAAAACCAGGAAATGTAGTCCTCTATTTTTTATTGGATGTTTTCTCTATTTTAGGTATTTTGCATTTCTAAATAAGTTTTAGGATTAACTTCTTAATTTCTGTAAAAGGGCTTGCTGGGATTTTGATAGGGATTGTATTAAATCTATAAGTCAATTTGAAAAGAATTATTTTATAATTACTGAGTATTCTAATTTGTAAAATGCATTGTCTCTTCATCTGCTTAAAGCTTCTATGATATCACTCAACAATGTATTGAAGTTTTTGGTGTGCAAACATTGAACTTACTTTCTTAAATTTATTCCAAAGTATTTCATTCTTTTTTATTTTACTATGAAAGATTTAATTACTAAAGAATTTCAAAATTTATGAAATGCTTTTGAAAATGAAAAATCCAAGCTAACAATTAGTATTAAATCTACATCCATTAGTTAATAGTCTAAAATAATAGTTCGCAAAGAGTAAGCAAGTAGCCCAAATTTGTGCTTGAAATTTTTTAAAGAAATAACAAGCATCCCCTTTTTGCATCATAGGATGGTAATAGTTTAATTTATCAAAGCAGATGATATGACATTATATATGTGTGTGTATATATATATATATATATACACACACACATATATATATATAAAGAGAAAATACCCATTATTATAACAGAAGGAAAATGTAAATATATTTAAAATGGCCAATAGGCAAAAAGCCACAGTCCTCTTGGAAGTTGGCATAGAAATATGCCAAACATTGTGAACACACACAACACATTCATCACAAATAAATACTGAATCAAAACTAAAGGCAAATTAGAATACAAAAATCTTGAAAATGTGCAAATTTCAGACAGAAAAACTAAAAGATGTGAAAACGCTATGTAAAAAAAAAAAAAGTGGAAAAGAGCAAAAGGTTGAAGCATTTAGAAATAGCTACTACTTTCCACCTAAAAACTATGATTCCCAGGTGATTTGGAAGGAGTGAAGCAGATCAAGAGAGCTGTACTTTAGATCATGTTTTCTGATTCCTGGCTCCAGCAATTTGTAGTATAATCTAGGCACATGGGTGCTAAAAAGTTTCAGTCATGTCTGACTGTGCACCCCAACGGACTGTAATCTGCAAGCTCCTCTGTCCATGGGATTCTGCAGACAAGAATCCTGGAGAGGGTTACCATGCCCTTCTCCAGGGGATCTTCTGGACCGTGGGATTGAACCTATGTTTCTTACATCTCTCTGCACTGTCAGGCAGGTTCTTTACCACTAGCGCCACCTGGGAAGGCCAGTATAATCTACACTTTGCGTTTTGCGTTTGACAGATCAGGGCTAAACAATCAAGGATTCAGCAGGGCAGGGTTCAGCCAGCAGGGAAGGAGAACCCAGGGAAGTGGCACTAGACAAGTGTTTCCACCCACTAACTAGATGTTCTGAGGAGACATTAAAGCCAGACTGGCTATGTTCCATTTAGCAACCACTGGGGCAGCAGATATTCTTAGCTCAGACATCAGCTGTAGAAATGAGTCCTAGTATTATACATTAAGTAGATATGTGACTTAAAAAGAAAGAAACATGATTAAAGTCTTTGCACAAAGTCACTTGTCTCAGCGTAAAATCAATTTTTTACCATCTTTGAAAACTTTGCCATATCCATCACCATCTCCTTGACAAAATGCACCTCTTTTTTCCCTCATGTTTTCTTTACATCTATTCAGAAATGTGCCAATACATATTTATTTCAGATCACAAGTGTGTCACTATCATGCATAGAAATCCAGTATCACTTAGTATAACCATAACCATGCAAATAAATACGTTGAAAATAAGATAAAATTGATACATTTTAAAGTTTTAAAATACAAACTAAAATGTTAAAAATCATCATACTGTAAATAAGTCCTTCAATGAGATGAAAGGGACTGTTCAAAATCAGTAAGCAGGGAAATAAAGGAAACCGCTGCAGATTTGGAGATGAACATAACTTATGGCAGAAAGTGAAGAGGAACTAAAAAACCTCTTGATGAAAGTGAAAGAGGAGAGCAAAAAAGTTGGCTTAAAGCTCAACATTCAGAAAACGAAGATCATGGCATCCGGTCCCATCACTTCATGGGAAATAGATGGGGAAACAGCAGAAACAGTGTCAGACTTTATTTTTGGGGGCTCCAAAATCACTGCAGATGGTGACTGCAGCCATGAAATTAAAAGACGCTTACTCCTTGGAAGAAAATTTATGATCAACCTAGATAGCATATTCAAAAGCAGAGACATTACTTTGCCGACTAAGGTCTTTCTAGTCAAGGCTATGGTTTTCCCTGTGGTCATGTATGGATGTGAGAGTTGGACTGTGAAGAAGGCTAAGCTCTGAAGAATTGATGCTTTTGAACTGTGGTGTTGGAGAAGACTCTTGAGAGTCCCTTAGACCCCAAGGAGATCCAACCAGTCCATTCTGAAGGAGATCAGCCCTGGGATTTCTTTGGAAGGAATGATGCTAAAGCTGAAACTCCAATACTTTGGCCACCTCATGGGAAGAGTTGACTCACTGGAGAAGACTCTGATGCTGGGAGGGATTGGGGGCAGGAGAAGAAGGGAACGACCGAGGATGAGATGGCTTGATGGCATCACTGACTCGATGGACGTGAGTCTGCGTTAACTCCAGGAGTTGGTGATGGACAGGGAGGCCTGGCGTGCTGCGATTCATGGGGTCGCAAAGAGTCAGACACGACTGAGCGACTGAACTGAACTGAACTGAATACTCCATTCTGTATATGTACCCCAGCTTTCTTATCCATTTGTCTGCTGATGGACATCTAGGTTGCTTCCATGTCCTGGCTATTATAAACAGTGCTGTGATGAACATTGTGGTACACGTGTCTCTTTCAATTCTGATTTTCTCGGTGTGTATGCCCAGCAGTGGGATTGCTGGGTCATAAGGCAGTTCTATTTGCAATTTTTCAAGGAATCTCCACACTGTTCTCCATAGTGGCTGTACTAGTTTGCATTCCCACCAACAGTGTAAGAGGGTTCCCTTTTCTCCACACCCTCTCCAGCATTTATTGCTTGTAGACTTTCAGATCGCTGCCATTCTGACTGGTGTGAAATGGAACCTCATTGTGGTATTGATTTGCATTTCTCTGATAATGAGTGATGTTGAGCATCTTTTCATGTGTTTGTTAGCCATCTGTACATCTTCTTTGGAGAAATGTCTATTTAGTTCTTGGGCCCATTTTTTGATTGGGTCGTTTATTTTTCTGGAATTGAGCTGCATAAGTTGCTTGTATATTTTTGAGATTCGTTGTTTGTCACTTGCTTCATTTGCTATTACTTTCTCCCATTCAGAAGGCTGTCTTTTCACCTTGCTTATAGTTTCCTTTATTGTGCAGAAGTTTTTAATTTTAATTAGATTCCATTTGTTTATTTTTGCTTTTATTTCCCGTATTCTGGGAGGTGGATCATAGAGGATCCTGCTGTGATTTATGTTGGAGAGTTTTTTGCCTATGTTCTCCTCTAGGATTTTTATAGTTTCTGGTCTTATGTTTAGATCTCTAATCTATTTTGAGTTTATTTTTGTGTATGGTGTTAGAAAGTGATCTAGTTTCATTCTTTTAAAGTGGTTGACCAGTTTTCCCAGCACCACTTGTTAAAGAGATTGTCTTTACTCCATTGTATATTCTTGCCTCCTTTGTTGAAGATAAGGTGTCCATAGGTGTGTGGATTTATCTCTGGGTTTTCTATTTTGTTCCATTGATCTATATTTCTGTCTTTGTGCCAGTACCATACTGTCTTGATGACTGTGGCTTTGTAGTAGAGCCTGAAGTCAGGCAAGTTGATTCCTCCAGTTTCATTCTTCTTTCTCAAGATTTATTTGGCTATTAGAATGTTTTTGTATTTCCATACAAATCTTGAAATTATTTGTTCTAGCTCTCTGAAATATACTGCTGGTAGCTTGATAGGTATTGCATTGAATCTGTAGATTGATTTGGGTAGTGTACTCATTTTCACTATATTGATTCTTCTGATCCATGAACATGGTATATTTCTCCATCTATTAGTGTCCTCTTTGATTTCTTTCAACAGTGTTTTATAATTTTCTATATATAGGTCTTTAGTTTCTTTAGGTAGATATATTCCTAAGTATTTTATTATTTTCCTTGCAATGGTGAATGGAATTGTTTCCTTAATTTCTTTTTCTACTTTCTCATTATTAGTGTATAGGAATGTAAGGGATTTCTGTGTGTTGATTTTATATCCTGCAACTTTACTGTGTTCATTGATGAGCTCTAGTAATTTTCTGGTGGAGTCTTTAGGGTTTTCCATGTAGAGGATCATGTCATCTGCAAACAGTGAGAGTTTTACTTCTTCTTTTCCAATTTGGATTCCTTTTATTTCTTTTTCTGCTCTGATTGCTGTGGCCAAAACTTCCAGAACTATGTTGAATAGTAGCAGTGAAAGTGGGCACCCTTGTCTTTTTCCTGACTTTAGGGGAAATGCTTTCAATTTTTCACCATTGAGGATAATGTTTGCTGTGGGTTTGTCATAGATAGCTTTTATTATGTTGAGGTATGTTCCTTCTATTCCTGCTTTCTGAAGAGTCTTAATCATAAATGGATGTTGAATTTTGTCAAAGGCCTTCTCTGCATCTATTGAGATAATCATATGGCTTTTATTTTTCAATTTGTTAATGTGGTGAATTACAATGATTGATTAGCGAATATTGAAGAATCCTTGCATCCCTGGGATAAAGCCCACTTGGTCATGGTCTATGACCTTTTAAATGTGTTGTTGGATTCTGATTGCTAGAATTTTGTTAAGGAATTTTGCATCTATGTTCATCTGTGATATTGGCCTGTTGTTTTCTTTCTTTCTTTCTTTCTTTTTTCTGTTGCATCTTTGTCAGGTTTTGGTATTAGGGTGATGGTGGCCGCATAGAATGAGTTTGGAAGTTTACCTTCCTCTGCAATTTTCTGGAAGAGTTTGAGTAGGGTAGGTGTTAGCTCTTCTCGAAATTTTTGGTAGAATTCAGCTGTGAAGCCATCTGGATCTGGGCTTTTGTTTTCTGGAAGATTTCTGATTACAGTTTCAATTTCCGTGCTTGTGATGAGTCTGTTAAGATTTTCTATTTCTTCCTGGTTCAGTTTTAGAAAGTTGTACTTTTCTAAGAATTTGTCCATTTCTTCCAAGTTGTCCATTTTATCAGCATATAACTGCTGATAGTAGTCTCTTATGATCCTTTGTTTTGTCTGTTGTGATCTCTCCATTTTCATTTCTAATTTTATTGATTTGATTTTTCTCCCTTTGTTTCTTGATGAGTCTGGCTAATGGTTTGTCAATTTTATTTATCCTTTCAAAAAGCCAGCTTTTGGTTTTGTTGATTTTAGCTGTGGTCTCTTTTGTTTCTTTTCCATTTATTTCTGCCCTAATTTTTAATATTTCTTTCCTTCTACTAAATCTGGGATTCTCCATTTCTTCCTTTTCTAGTTGCTTTAGGTGTAGAGTTAGGTTATTTATTTGACTTTTTTCTTGTTTCTTGATGTATGCCTGTAGTGCTATGAACTTTCCTCTTAGCACTGCTTTCATGGTGTCCCACAGGTTTTGGGTTGTTGTGTTTTTATTTTCATTCGTTTCTATGCATATTTTGATTTCTTTTTTGATTTCTTCTGTGATTTGTTGGTTATTCAGAAGTGTGTTGTTTAGCCTCCATATGTTGGAATTTTTAATAGTTTTTCTCCTGTGAAAGTGAAAGTGAAGTTGCTCAGTCATGTCTGACTCTTTGCAACCCCGTGGACGGTAGCCCACCAGGCTCTTCCGTCCATGGGATTCTCCAGGCAAGAATACTGGAGTGGGCTGCCATTTCCTTCTCCAGGGGATCTTTCCAACCCAGGGATCGAACCCAGGTCTCCCACATTGCAGGCAGACGGTTTAACCTCTGAGCCGTAATTGAGATCTAATCTTAATGCATTATGGTCAGAAAAGATGCTTGGAATGATTTCAATTTTTTTGAGTTTATCAAGGTTAGATTTATGGCCCAGGATGTGGTCTATCCTGGAGAAGGTTCTGTGAGCACTTGAGAAAAAGGTGAAATTCATTGTTTTGGGGTGAAATGTCCTATAGATATCAATTAGGTCTAACTGGTCTATTGTATCATTTATTTTTTTTTATTTTTTTTATTTTTTTAATATTATCCCATTTTATTGTCAAGAAATCTTGGGCTCAGAAAATTTAAGCTTGATCATAAGTGCACAAACTGATATATAGACAAGTTTTCCAAGTCCAAATGTCTTGCTATTTTAATGTCCCTGTGCCCTGAAAAGTATTTACAGTAGGCATGGCCTGAAGTTTGTGTTTCTTTGTTAATTTTCTGTTTAGTTGATCTTTCCATAGGCGTAAGTGGGGTATTAAAGTCTCCCACTATTATTGTGTTATTGTTAATTTCCCCTTTCATACTTGTTAGCATTTGTCTTACATATTGCAGTGCTCCTATGTTGGGTGAATATATATTTATAATTGTTATATCTTCTTCTTGGATTGATCCTTTGATCATTATGTAGTGGCCTTCTTTGTCTCTTTTCACAGCCTTTGTTTTAAAGTCTATTTTATCGGATATGAGTATTGCTACTCCTGCTTTCTTTTGGTCTCTATTTGCGTGGAATATCTTCTTCCAGCCCTTCCCTTTCAGTTTGTATGTGTCCCTTGTTTTGAGGTGGGTCTCTTGTAGACAGCATATATAGGGGTCTTGTTTTTGTATCCATTCAGCCAGTCTTTGTCTTTTGATTGGGGCATTCAACCCATTTACATTTAAGGTAGTTATTGATAAGTATGATTCCATTGCTATTTACTTTATTGTTTTGGGTTCGGGTTTATACGCCCTTTTTGTGTTTCCTGTCTAGAGAGGATCCTTTAGTATTTGTTGGAGAGCTGGTTTGGTGGTGCTGAATTCTCTCAGCTTTTGCTTGTCTGTAAAGCTTTTGGTTTCTCCTTCATATTTGAATGAAATCCTTACTGGGTACAGTAATCTGGTCTGTAGGTTATTTTCTTTCATCACTTTGAGTATGTCTTGCCATTCCATCCTGGCCTGAAGAGTTTCTATTGAAAGATCTGCAGTTATCCTTATGGGAATCCCCTTGTGTGTTATTTGTTGTTTTTCCCTTGCTGCTTTTAATATTTGTTCTTTGTGTTTGATCTTTGTTAATTTGATTAATATGTGTCTTGGGGTGTTTTGTCTTGGGTTTATCCTGTTTGGAACTCTCTGTGTTTCTTGGACTTGGGTGATTATTTCCTTCCCCATTTTAGGGAAGTTTTCAACTATTATCTCCTCAAGGATTTTCTCATGGTCTTTCTTTTTGTCTTCTTCTTCTGGGACTCCTATAATTCGAATGTTGGAGCGTTTCATATTGTCCTGGAGGTCTCTGAGATTGTCTTCATTTCTTTTAACTCGTTTTTCTCTTTTCCTCTCTGATTCGTTTATTTCTACTATTCTATCTTCTATTTCACTAATCCTATCTTCTGCCTCCGTTATTCTACTATTTGCTGCCTCCACTGTGTTTCTGATCTCATTTATTGCATTATTCATTATATATTGACTCTTTTTTATTTCTTCTAGGTCCTTGTTAAACCTTTCTTGCATCTTCTCAATCCTGTCTCCAGGCTATTTATCTGTGATTCCATTTTGATTTCAAGATTTTGGATCATTTTCACTATCAATATTTGGAATTCTTTATCAGGTAGATTCCCTATCTCTTCCTCTTTTGTTTGGTTTGGTGGGCATTTCTCCTGTTCCTTTACCTGCTGAGTATTCCTCTATCTCTTCATCTTGGTTGTATTGCTGCGTTTTGGGTGGTCTTTCTGTAATCTGGGAATTTGTGGAGTTCTCTTTATTATGGAGCTTCCTTGCTGTGGGTGGGGTTGTATCAATGGCTTGTCAAGGTTTCTTGGTTAGGGAAACTTGGTTCGGAGTTCTGGTGTGCGGAGCTGGATTTCTTCTCTCTGGAGTGCAAGGAAGTGTCCAGTAATGAGTTATGAGATGTCAATGGTTTTGGAGTAACTTTGAGCTGCCTGTATATTGAAGCTCAGGAATGTGTTCCTGTATTGCTGGAGAATTTGCATGGTATGTCTTGCTCTGGAACTTGTTGGCCCTTGGGTGGTGCTTGGTTTCAGTGTAGGTATGGAGGCATTTGATGAGCTCCTATCGATTAATGTTCCCTGGATTCAAGAGTTCTCTGATGTTCTCAGGATTTGGATTTATGCCTCCTGCTTCTGGTTTTCAGTTTTATTTTTAAAGTTGTCTCAAGACGTCTCCATCTATACAGCACTGATGATAAAACATCTAGGTTAAAGATGAAAAGTTTCTCCACATTGAGGAACACCCAGAGAGGTTCACTGTTTTTGAAGACAATAATCTGCTTTTCTGGGTGCCTGATGTCCTCTGCCAGCATTCAGAAATTGTTTGTAGAATTTACTCAGTGTTGAAATGTTCTTTTGATGAATTTGTGGGGGAGAGAGTGGTCTCCCAGTCCTATTCCTCCACCATCTTAGGACCATCCCTCAAAATCAGTTTTATCTTAAAAAATTTTAGAAGTAAAGTCAGATGTTTAACACTTCATTAGCATTTTCTCAGTTTCAATTAGTTAATTAAGGATTGTCTTGAAAATTACAAACCTTAAAATTATTAAGTTTTGGAAGAAAAATTGATCCAAACATTTGCCTGTACTACACAGCTTCAGTTCAGTTCAGTTCAGTTCAGTCACTCAGTCGTGTCTGACTCTTTGTGACCCCATGAATTGCAGCACACCAGGCCTCCTTGTCCATCACCAACTCCCCGAATTCACTCAAACTCACGTACATCTAGTCAGTGATGCCATCCAACCATCTCATCCTCTGTTGTCCCCCTTTCCTCCTGCCCCCAATCCTTCCCAGCATCAGAGTCTTTTCCAATGAGTCAACTCTTTGCATGAGGTGGCCAAAGTACTGGAGTTTCAGCTTTAGCATTATTCCTTCCAAAGAACACCCAGGGCTGATCTCCTTTAGAATGGACTGGTTGGATCTCCTTGCAGTCGAAGGGACTCTCAAGAGTCTTCTCCAACACCACAGTTCAAAAGCATCAATTCTTTGGTGCTCAGCTTTCTTCACAGTCCAACTCTCACATCTGTACAGCCTGGTAGCATACAAATAAATGTCTTTAATATATCACTTTCTACATAATTTATTAGTAGAAATTATATGTCTTCATTAAACATGCTTGATATCTATTTAGACTTTGAAGACTTCTGTTCCAACTGGAGCAACATTTATGTGTCTGTCTCCATGTAATGCTCTTTACTTTGAAGTCAATTAAGTTAGAAAAATCACAGTGTCATAATACATACTTTATTTGCCTTAAGTAAAAGCATTTAATGAATATAATTCAAAAGTGTTTTTAAACAAACTGATAACATATAGACTAATATAGGCAGTAAATTTTAATTTTTTTCTTAAAATAAACCTTTCTTTATTTACACACATTAATTATATATTGCTTATTTGAAATTTTAACATAGAGAGCCTGTTTGCATTTTAGATTATAACATAAGCTGGATTTTTACTAGCATAACTGTTTCATATAAGCAAATTATTAACTCAAGTTTTTAAAATACTGTATCATTTTTCCTTAATAAGTCATTGGTTCTGGAGTGTAGGTTTTAGAGTATGGATCACAAATGTAAAACTGCTGTAATTTGGTCTAAGGAAATGATTATTCCTTATCAAATGTTCAAACTGGCAGAAGCCCTCTACCATCTCTGTGTGCTAACTTTCCATCTAGAAAATAGGGGAGGCAAGAATATGGTCCTAATAGGACCGCAAAAGTGTTATAATGTGGCCAACACTTAGTATAAGCAGAGCAAACTAATAATAAGTATTGTTCAAATTGTGAAGAGTGTGTGGATATACCCTTAAAATGTGCAAATATTGTGTTTATTATTTCCCTTTGTCTTTTCACACTGAACAAGGGAGATTCAGTTCAGTTCAGTTCAGTCGTTCAGTCATGTCCGACTCTTTGTGACCCCATGAATTGCAGCACCCAGGGCTCTCTGTCCATCACCAACTACTGGAGTTCACCCAAACTCATGGTCATTGAATCGGTGATGCCATCCAACCATCTCATCCTCTGTCTTCCCCTTCTCCTCCTGCCCCCAGTCCCTCCCAGCATCAGGGTCTTTTCCAGTGAGTCAACTCTTCGCATGATGTGGCCAAATTATTGGAGTTTCAGCCTCAGCATCAGTCCTTCCAGTGAACACCCAGGACTGATCTCCTTTAGGATGGACTGGTTGGATCTCCTTGCAGTCCAAGGGACTCTCAAGAGTCTTCTCCAACAGCACAGTTCAAAGGCATCAATTCTTCAGCCCTCAGCTGTCTTCACAGTCCAAATCTCACATCCATACATGACCACTGGAAAAACCATAGCCTTGACTAGATGGACCTTTGTTGGCAAAGTAATGTCTTTGCTTTTCAATATGCTATCTAGATTGGTCTAACTAATTTCCTTCCAAGGAGTAAGCATCTTTTAATATCATGGCTGCAGTCACCATCTGCAGTGATTTTAGAGCCCCCCAAAATAAGGTCTGACCCTGTTTCCACTGTTTCCCCATCTATTTCCCATGAAGTGACGGGACCAGATGCCATGATCTTCGTTTTCTGAATGTTGAGCTTTAAGACAACCTTTTCACTCTCCTCTTTCATTTTCATCAAGGAGCTTTTTAGTTTCTCTTCAATTTCTGCCATAAGGGTGGTGTCATCTGCATATCTGAGGTTACTTATATTTCTCCCAGCAATCTTGATTCCAGCTTGTGCTTCTTCCAGCCCAGTGTTTCTCATGATGTACTCTGCATAGAAGTTAAATAAGTAGGGTGACAATATACATCCTTGACATAATTTTTCCTATTTGGAACCAGTCTGTTGTTCCATGTCCAGTTCTAACTGTTGCTTCCTAACCTGCATATAGGTTTCTCAAGATGCAGGTCACATGCTTATGGCCAATGAAAGACTAAAATTTCCTCAGTTTTTATTTTACCTCATTCACATGTAAGAAACTCATTCATGTAATTCCTACTTTCCTGTAACAACTTAACCATTCAGGAATTTTAGCTTTAAATTACATGTGAAGAAAATTGTTTTCAATATTTTTAAATTAAAAGTTATTTATTCAATCATTATAAAACCTAAAAGTTTAGGTAAATCTGGATCAAATGATGAGATTAAAGAAGAATTGTAATGTGAAAGTATCCCAGATACAAAACTAATATTTATCCAAATATTTTACTTATAATTATAATTAATGCCTCTAATTGGAATGCCTATTTTTCATTAATATTTTATTCTTTATTTATAAACTAGACACTATTCTGAAAATAATATTATTCTAGATTAAACTAGGGATGAAGTTTGTAAGAAGCAGGATATGCAAGAAAAAAAAATCCCACTAGTTGATGTCCACAACATCCTGTGGGTCAGACGTAAAAACCCACAGCCTCTGCTGTTTCTATTACATGCAGGAAGTTGTGGCCAGATGAGTAATTATGCAGGACTGACACAGAAATACTCCCTAACATCAATGAATGAGACTCTGCAACACTTATCTCAGAGTTGTCTTTATGTGAGAGGAGGTATTTTCCTCATCAAAACTTGGTTCACTTCAGTTCAGTTCAGTCGCTCAGTCATGTCCGACTCTTTGCGACCCCATGAATTGCAGCACGCCAGGCCTCCCTGTCCATCACCATCTCCCGGAGTTCACTCACACTCACTTCCATTGAGTCCGTGATGCCATCCAGTCATCTCATCCTCTGTCGTCCTCTTCTCTTCCTGCTCCCAATCCCTCCCACATCAGAGTCTTTTCCGATGAGTCAATTCTTTGCATGAGGTGGCCAAAGTACTGGAGTTTCAGCTTTAGCATCATTCCTTCCAAAGAAATCCCAGGGTTGATCTCCTTCAGAATGGACTGGTTGGATCTCCTTGCAGTCCAAGGGACTCTCAAGAGTCTTCTGCAACACTTATCTCAGAGTTGTCTTTATGTAAGAGAGTATTTTCCTCATCAAAACTTGGTAGCAACATATAATAGAAATTTCCAAGTAGAAAATTTTATGTCTTAAAATTACTTACAACATTTTGACAGAATTTCTAATAAATGTAATTAATTAACCCAGTACCTCACCTTTGATATAGGGCTCAGTTGAATCAAACATTCTCACCATATTGACCAGATATTCAAAATGCATATATAGTCCCTTTCTTTTTAATAAACGGTCATAGACTCTACTAGCAACAGTGGGTCCCACATCAACTCTTCTTTTGAGAATAATAAAATTTGTCAAATTTTATATATATGTATGTATGCATAGGATTTCCCTGGTGGCTCAGATGGTAAAGCGTCTGTCTACAATGCAGGAGACCAGGGTTCGATCCCTGGGTAGGCAAGATTCCTTGGAGAAGGAAATGGCACCCCACTCCAGTACTCTTGCCTAGAAAATCCCTTGGATGGAGGAGCCTGGTACAGGCTACTGCCTATGGGGTCGCAAAGAGTCGGACACAACTGAGCGACTTCACTTTATGTACGCTTAGTCTCTCAATCATGTCCAGCTCTTTGTGAACCCATGGACTGTAGCCCACCAGGCTCTTCTGTCCATGGAATTCTCCAGGCAAGAATTCTGGAATGGGTTGCTATTCCTTTCTTCAGGACATCTTCCTGACCAAGGGATCAAACATGGGTCTCTTGCATTGCTGGCAGATTCTCTACCATCTGAGCCACCAGGGATGAAGGAATGGCAGAAACCATCACAATATTATGAAGAAATTATTCTCTAATTAAAAAAAATAAAAGAAGAACAATTTTTTTAAAAAATGGAACTCAAGATTGGCATTCCCCAAGGAGAAATCTCTTATATTGCAGGTATAGAAAGCTATCTTGTTTATTCTTATTTATACTCCTCTCAAACCCAGAGGACACTCTTTCTCAGGGTTTATATGTCTAAACAACAATGGATTATAAATGAAAGGAAGAATTTCAGAAAGAAGAGATTTTGGAAGATAAAGAGTTTATGCTACAACCCCAATATAAACTGTCACTTCAAATATTTTTCTACTCTTTATTTGTCAAAAAAAAAAGATTTTTTTTTTTTACTATTTATTTTCAAGAATGTAAACCTGATCAGCTTTCTTAGCTGTAAATTTGAACACTCAATCAGAGAGGATGAAACCAGCTGGGGAGTTGCCCATATTCTCTGTTTTCTTGTTAGTATTACATTTCATACTGAGGATTTACCAATACAAGAGATCCAGTTTCAATCCCTGGGTTGAGAAGATCCGCTGGAAAAGAGAATGGTTACCCACTCCAGCATTCTTGCCTGGAGAATTCCATGGACAGAGCCTGGAGGACTACAGTTCATGGGGTCATGAAGAGTTGGACATGACAGAGAAACTCACTTTTTCCGACTTATGATGGACATTGTGTTGTGGATTATGAAGACTCTTTACTTCCACATTTTATTTCCATACTATTCACCAAAGTAAATATGTAGTCTCTAAATATACAAGGTGCAGGGGAATATATCATTTAGTTAAAAAAATTAAAAATCCTATGGACCTCCCTCGTGCTCTAGTGGTTAGGACTGTGTTTTAAATACAAGGGCATAGGTTTGATCCTTATTTGGAGAACTAGGATTTCACATGCAAACTGGTATGGCCAAAAAAAATTTTTAAGATAACATCCTTGCAATAATATTCTATCTTCTCTGTTCTCTGACCCTTTTTTATTCCTTAGTATGGCTGAGGATTTCAAGAGTTCTAAAATTTCCTGTGAAAACTGAGCTGTTTACATTTCTTTTTAATTCACTTTGGAACTTAATTCTCCTACTTTGGGGCTTTTCAATTTTGATATCCTTTTCCCATTGGCTCTTTCTGCATGTTTTTGAATGGCTGAAAGAAAAATTACCTTAATTTGGATAAAGGACTTTTTAACACTTGCTTTTTATATCAAATATAGATAATTTACTCCTATATATAAATTCTGACACCATGCAATATGATCAATATAATTAAGTTTAAGTATGGCAAAATGCTTATTTTAAAGATTCAAATGAGAGTTATGGTCTTTAATTTTACTTACATGTAAATTAAATATGGTCCTTACTTCAACATGAGTCAAGAAATAGTGAAAATCCCTAGAAAGAAAAATAGCATTCTAGGTCCTGTCAGAGATAATGGAAGCTGTATCAGAGAAACTATCCTTGAGAGACAAAAAGAAAGGGATTTGGTGAAGGTGCCAACTCCAGACCTGTGTCCCAAATTGTGATGCTTATGTAAAGTAAGGCTATTTTGAGTTTTGTCTATTGTTATAGTCAAGTAATTGTGACATAGTTTCTCCAGTAAAAAGCAGTTTTGAGTACAGTAAACCTATTTTACACATCAGCGCATTAAAGTGCATACCTCTATAAAATATGAATGTCATGGTTGTCATCATATCAGTGGGAAAGAGTGGAGAAAACCATAAAGGAGAGTTTACTGAGCACATCACAAGGGGTGGGGGAAGGGGAAAAGATTTCCTACCACTAAAGGTATATATCCTATAGTTACTTGTGATCACTTCATGGGACTTGACTTATACAATTCTGTTTAACCAGCTAATTTGAATCAAACAGATGAACCTCCCAAGAAGTCCTTACCATTCTGTGGCATATATCCTGATATCGACAACTATTAGAGAGCTTTATCCCCTGGGGACTCCTGAGCGACTGATGAAACAATGATTTATACATTTACTAACTCTCTTAAAAGGTAGAAATAGAATGTCCCTACAGTATATACTCACTGAAGTTTGTAATTTTAAAATCTAATTCCCTTTTCTTCTGAACCTCTTATCCCCAGCCCAACATTTATTTGAAGGAATGAGAGGTATATGAAACATTTGACATTAAAAAGATTCCCTTGTAATTTTCAGGTCATATGCATTGTCTTCTCTGTGCATTATGAATTTATTTCAAGTGGGTAAGGATACTTTGCATAATGAGGCAAAGCTTTTAAACGAGATAGTCTTGTGTATAAGGCATTGGTCTCTTTTTTGAAAGCTTAGCTCTATCTTAGTTACACAAAATGCAAGATTTAGAAGCATGTAAACCAATAATAGTTATTCAATCCAAGCTGTAAGGGTAACTTACTATGGGCACTGGAGGTTGAGATGGGATATTGTATTTGCATATATACAGTATATGGAAAACTATTCTACCATTTTATGGAGCAGCAATCATATTTAGTTTAATGTCTTTTAAGTCCCATAAAAATGATATTAGGAAATTTTGCTATTTGGATGGTGAGCAATCAAAGCTGTGGTGTTAACTCATCATAACACTACTAGTTTGACTCTTCAGGCTTCATTAAATTGGGGATATAAATATGCCAGATCAACCAAATGAAATTAGAATGCTCCTATTTCGAGGTTTAGAGTAGGCTGAATCAGCTTGGTACCTGTTTTATATTTGTGGTTAGGTACTATACTTGCCTACCTGTGATTGCATGGCTATTTCAAAAAGAATCAAGATGAATGTTTATCAATAATTCTCAACTTTATACCATGACTCTCTTGAGTATCCTGTAAAATAGAAATCCCAAAATGATTTCTTTCACGGATTTTCTCATCTTTTGATGTTGTTGCTGTTTTTTCTTGTGCACCTAACACAAGCCCAAAATGTGTTTTGTAGCTATTCCAAGTAATAGCATTTTCAAGCTAAACTGTGACTGCATTATGGGGAACTCAGAAATTTTCTAAGAAAAACAATAGGTCAAATCATCCAATTCTTACCATCTATATTTTGTCAATGGAATATTTGGAGTTTGGAAGTTCTAGCTCTGCCATTTCTCTTGGAAGTCGCTAACTGGTACTCAAAATAAGGAAGAGAAAGCTAAAATGAAGTTAAAAATACTCAAATAAAAGTAAATTTTCTTTTATAGTTTTAATGAGTTTAAAAATGCTTCTCAAACTTATAAAAATGGGAAATATTTCCACATATTCTGAGGTTAATATATAATTTTGGGCTTCCCTGGTGACTCAGATGGTAAACGATCTGCCTGTAATGTGGGAGACATGGGTTCGACTCCTGGGTCGGGAAGATCCCCTGGAGATGGAGATGGCAATCCACTCCAGCACTCTTGCCTGGAAAATCCCATGGACAAAGGAGCCTGATTGATAGGCTACAGACCATGGGGTCTCAAAGAGTCGGAAATGACTGAGCGACTTCACTCAATGTATAATTTTAATTTTCTTTATTTTATGTAAGAAACTGATTTATTTAAAGAGAAACACACTATATAATGTGGACCATTGCTGAAGTGGCATACTTTAATTTTCTATATTTACATTTAATAGGGGAAAACAAAAGTCATTTTGAAATTATATTTCCTCCTTATTTTTAAAAACATTTTTTGAGATTTTTGTCTTATTTTGTCCTAAGGAAAATCTCTTAGAGGCAACCACAAGACTTATACATGACACCTAAATACTTAAAAGTAAGGCCATTAGGACTCTGCTTGCTTGTCATAGGCATCTGTGAAATAAAGTGAAGGATATAATTGAACATGAAATGTAAATCCTTATTCATTGCTAAGAATGTTGAGTGAAATTCATGCAACCCCTGAATCCAAAATGGAAATATACACAACATTAAGAATAAATAAATAAGTAAAGGTCACTAATGTCATAGTTATAATCCCTACATTGTTTCATAGTATACACATGTTTCATAGTAACAATGTTTTTATTGTTACATTTCATTACATTATTATCATAATAAATGTTGCAGTAACATTTACTGCTATGTTTTTATTGTAAATACACACTTGCTCAACTTTTTATTAAAAAATTAGGCAACCTAGAAAACTAATGGTTATTTGTTAGTCTAGAAACCTGCTATTTGTTATTCAATGAAAAACTGGATTATGAATTCTAAATAATGTACTTATAAATGCCTACTTGAAAGATAATCCATTTTTAGATTGGTGTTCTACTCCCTTCAACACACAGGTTCCTTAATCTTGACTGATCTAAGTAAATTATTTTTACATTCTTAAAATATTTTCAAACATCTAATAATGCCAAATTTCAGTCAAAAGATACTGATCATACCATTGAATAATAGCAATTTTTAGAAATGTTTTGATTCTTTACAAATATTTTGAGTTCTTTTCCAAGTAATTATAATTAAGAAAAATAGACGTCAGATGAGGAAATAAATAGTCAAATGTTTCAGTAGAAAACCAACAGCAATTAAAAGCAATTTTTATTATGAATAAAAATATATTAGCTTCATTCACTGAAAACATTTAGCAATTCCTGGATTATTTTAAATTATGACATAAGTTTTTCAGAATCCAAAATTTATTTTCATTTTGCATAATTCAGATTAAGATTAGCTGTCAAATTGCTGCTTCACTTTTTAAACTAAAATTTATTTCAGTATAAATGATTCAAAGTTACATGCAATTACTGAGAATTAAAAATGAGCAAACTTTAGTAAATCAAGTTGGACTTTTTATCAGATTATTTCTGTTAAAGTAAAGTAGAAGACATTCTAAAGAATATTACCACCTCTTTCTTCAGTGTATAGGGAGTTCAAAACCACATATGGTAGGAAATACATTTTACTCTTATTTGCTTACTAGGATCATTTTTTGATGCTTTTCACAGCTCAGATCCATTATGTCCTGGAATGTCAATTGAAAGTTGTTTGCTTGGTTTCCAGTAGAGAGTTAGTTATTGTGTATCTGTCTGCACTGTTCTCATTGTGAGTGACTATAGGCTATTCGGCTGAATACCACCCCTGTCATTGTTGGTGTTTGCTACTTGACTATTTTGTCTTTTTTTACTCTTTACAAGTTGATAGAAAAATCAAGTAATTCCTTTGAAGAAATACAAAGTTACTCAGCTTTCAAAACTGCCTGCTGTCATTTTTCTATAGTTAAGATCTTTACCTGAAGAACTGACTGTCTCACCCTGACATCAGACTGTAGTAATTAATCATTAAATAGTGATTGAGGCAGTGGACCTCAGAAAATATCTCCATATACTACCATATGCTGGAGCCAGCTGCAAGCCAGTACTTAGAAGAAGCCTCACAGAGGAGACAGCGTCTGGCAGTTTCCTGCTGTGAAGTCCAAGTACAGTGTGCTTCTAACTAAGGGCCAAAAGCAGAATGCTTGCTTGTGTCGACCTTCACTACCTGACACCATTTAAAAGATAAAATGTCAGTGTTAATGCACTGGAAGTTTAAACATTTAATCACATTCTAATGAGTACACCAGCATTTTTCACACTTTACCATTTTTTTTCATTTTGTTTCCATAACGACATTAACACATCACTTTAGCAACACATACCTATTCCTTAAAAAAATAGAAAGGAAATTTAAAACTGATCCTTCACTAATAAACCAAATAAAGCAAATCCAAGATATTTAATTTGTTTTAAATTAAGGAATAACTGGTGGGTGACAAAGATGTTGGCTTCAAATACTTAAAGGACTAGTTGTATAGAAAACAAAGCAAAAATCTGTTATCCATTTCTGCACAAGCTGTTAATAGAACTTATGAGTGCAAGTTATTAAAAGATATATTTGAACTCAATTTAATTATTTATTGACAATTAGAACTGTCTAATAATGTCACTGCCTCTGTCGAGAAGTAATGAATTTCTTGTCACATTTGGGGACGGAACATTTGATAAAAATGTAGTGAGAGTGTTATAAGAATCCTTTGATAAGGTGATTTAATAGATCACATGATCATACAAAAATTAAATTTATAAGCAATGTTAACCAAATACTATACACTTATCATTACTTTAGATATTTTACAGACTTGTTCAATTTTAAAATACATCCAAAATTTAAAATATCAACCTTTCTTTCTTACTGAGTATAGAGGAATACTCATTTGCAATAGGAATTTTATTTTAGTTATTTTTTAATTTTATTTTTTCTGAAATGAAAATTTTGCCTTGCTTGCCTTAGATACATTTTATATACTGCTTCTGTTCTTACAAGTGTGTGTACCCACTCAGGCATTAAGTTGTGTATGACCCTTTATGACCCCATGAACTGTAGCCCATCAGGCTCCTCTATCCACAGGATTCTCCAAGCAAGAATATGGTAGCAGGTTGCCATTGCCTCCTGCAGGGGATCTTCCCAACGCAGAGTTTGAACCCTTGTCTCCTGTGTCTCTTGCACTGGCAGGTGGATTCTTTACCACTGAGCCACCTGAGAATCATTCTTACCACATGCAAATAGCATTCATAGATTTTCTTTTGAGCACAGTCCATCAAAGTTGATTGCCAAATTTATACCTGGAGAAAGTTTCTAGATAGGTTTTTGCTATAACTTTGGATAATATTTAAAAAAAAAAATAGAGCTAGAAATCTTAAGCTGCGAAAAGATATCAAAACTGCATGATTCAGGGGGCTTCCCTGCTGGCTCAGTGGTAAAGAATCCATCTGCCAATGCAGGAGACATGGGTTCGATCCCTGATCGGGGAAGATCCCACAAGTCACGGAGCAAATAAGCCTGTGTGCCACAATTACTGCGCCTGCGCTGCAGAGTCTGAGAACCACAACTGCTGAGCCACGTGCTGCAGCTATTGAAGCCCATGCACTCTAGAGCCCATGCTCCACAAGACAAGCCGCTGCAATGAGGAGCCTGTGCACCACCACTAGAGAGAAGTCCCTGTTCCCCACAACTAGAGAAAAGCCTGCACAGTGACGAACACTCAGCACAGCCCAAAATAAATACATATTTTTAAATTTCATGATTCAAACCCTCTGACTTGGGGTATTTTTATCTTATTCCCATTACATAAATGAAACAACTCATAGAATGATTAAATAATGGTCCCCAGGAGAGTGGATAGAATGTCTGAATATAGAGTTGAAATATTTGGTGCTAAGAAATTTCCCAGACTTCAGTTGATGAAATTTTCTTGCCAAGTCTTTTAGATACTGTAATGTAGAGGTCAAGCTTTGCTTCTTTCAGATATAAGAAGATATACAAAGATCTGGGATAAAGAGTATATATATATATTTTTTTTATAAAGGGAGTTTAATATGTTAAATCATAAAATATTCATTTGATTTCTTTTTCTTTCATCTAGAAATTGCTGCTGTTTCTTTGTTTACTTGATACTGATACCAGAAATGTTTATATAATGAAAAACATATACATTAGTTTCCCTAATGGATTGCATTGCTCTGCATTTAGTGGTACTTTTAATTAATGTGTCTTTACTCTCATTTCAGGGTATAATTCCTTCAAGTAAGAAATGAAGTATTTACCTGAGATATTTGAAGTTACTTTTGACTTGCTAAAATTTGGTTATCTTACTTTCTATTGCATCTAAGAATGATTCACAAATGGAAATTATCTGGTAAGGTGTCAGTACAAGATTTTGTCAGTTAAAGGTTCTAGTCATGATGACCATTAATATATATTTTCCTTTTCTTGAGAATTTAAATATGTTAATTCCTTATGCACAAGTTTAGATCTTTACTCCATTCGAGATAATAATTCTCTTCCTCTTACCTCCACTTTTTAAAATAACAGTTTCCTACCTGAGGACTAGGGCTTCCCTGGTAGCTCAGCTGGTAAAGAATCTGCCTGCGATGCAGGAGACCCTGGTTCCATCCCTGGGTCAGGAAGATCCCCTGGAGAGGGGATAAAGCTACCCACACCAGTTTTCTCAGGGTTCCCTGGTGGCTCAGATGGTAAAGAATCCACCTGCAATGAGGGAGATGTGCTTCGATCCCTGGGTTGGGAAGATACCCTGGGGAAGGCAATTCTCCAGGTATTCTTACCTGGAGAATTCCATGGACAGAGGAGCCTGGCAGCCTACAGTTCATGGGGTCCCAAAGAGTTGGACATAATTGAGTGACTTTCACTTTCACCTGTAGACTAAAGTTAGTTTGCTAATTACTGATGTCTGGCTTTACTATTGGGTTGGCCAAAATGTTCATTTTGTTTCTCAGTAACATCTTACTTAAAAACCCAGACGAATTTTTTGGCCAGCCCAATGTATAGCTTCTATGCCTCTCTTGTTGGGCAGTTGTCTCTAGTTTCCTCATTATTTTTCCTTCAAAATTCAATTGTTTTTTTTGGTCCAACATCAAAAAACAAAAATAATTAAGGGGTATTTCTAAAGGCTTAGATTTCCTGGTATATAATTAATTGCCTTTACATTTTTCACAAATTTAATTCAGTTTGATATTTCACTTTTATGCATCAAATTTTAGGTTACTCTTTTGGGTCATATAACCTTGAAATATGAATATTTTGATAGAGCTTATTGAAAAAATATCTTCTAAACTAATGGTAAGCACTAATCTATATTTTTTTTCCAGAGGAATTAATCCTTCTATTAAGAATAAGTATAGTAAAATTACTTGATTTAAGAAGGAAACATCTGTTTATTTTTGCCATTCTAAACAAAATTTCCTTGAAGTTAGCATTGTCAGTAGCAGCAGGTCTCATTTTAAAATTGCTTTTGCTGTTTATTTATAACATTTAGTTGAAATTATACGTGGATACATAGCTAAAAGGACAAAAACAAAAATCAAAATTGAGAGGATCTCTTTTAGAAAATGCAGTTTGAACAAAATTGGGCAAATTTGGAAAATCATATATTAATGCTTTGAATGAGGTATCATAGGAGGGAAAAAAGAAAAAAAAGAAAATGACATTTTGTTTCTGTATTGGCTCTTTTGGCAAACTCTTGAAATAATTATGGAAAATGTATCTTTTACAACATTGACTAAGACATGTCCTAAAATGGGCTTATGCCACTAATGGACACAGAGAAATCCAAGCCCTTTCTGTCTCATAAACTCAAATAAATATCAGAAAAAAAGTTAAATTCCAACAGAATGAAATGAAGCTACTGTACATCTATCTAACTTAATTTTATGTGAAGATTTCTTTTTTTTATGGTGGGGGGGAAACATCATATGTCTTCCTCAGTATAAAAATGAAGTGATCAAAATCACTTTTAATTAAGCTCTTTCTCAGTTCACTAAGGAATACTGAGAGAATGCCAAACAATATTAATGTACTCCATTATGACTTTGACTATATTTTACAACTTGAAAAATTTTCATTTTTATGGTGCCATCAGCCTGCTACTTAATAGAAAATGTTTTATTGACATTTATGTTCTTTACCTAATGATGTGTATTTAAACGATGGCTGCCATCTTCATTAGAAGTGACTGTTGAAAGAGTAGTAAGAGAATAGAGAAAGCTGGTTTCATTCTAATTGTGCAAACTGAGAATATAACCCTGGGCTGAACAGTTTACCTGTTTGGCTACAGAGTTTAATTAAAAATATCATCATGCTCCAACACTGTATGATTGTTTTAATTGTGAATTATTATTTTTAAAAATATCCATATTGTCTATTTGTTCTTAAAAGTAAAAATACTAATTAATTATTTAAATTTTATTTTTGTTAAAAAATCCAAATTCCTTAATATTGCCAATGATCATCAGAAAAGTATCAGTCCTGGGATAGTAGAAGTCATCTCAAAGATAAAAGCCACCGATATGCCAGTATTGATGAGCATATGTGAGTGGAGGTAATTTAAACTTTTTTTGATACTCACATAAATCCCCATTCTTCAAACAATTGGTTAATTATGTTATATTTATCATTGATTTAGTTAATTTTTGTTAGAATTAATTATGGTTCATTTCAATCATTATTTGATTTCCTGTTAACTTACAATTCCCTTTTTTTTCCATTTAAAGATTGTTCAGAATCATATTCTTAAATAAAAATTTGTCAGTGAAGTTTTCTTTATTCAGAATAAAAAATCTGAAGAACACATTTATTTAAACATAATCCAAATACATAGTATAGCTTAGCTCATTTTTTAATGAAGTATAATCTTCAACTTCACTGAAAATATAAATGTGGACATTTGTAATATATTAAATTATAAACAAGCAATATTTAGTTCTAAATACTAACCATTTATGTATACTCTATTTCATTTTGTTGAGGAATTTTATCAGTTTTCCAACATAATTCTAAACTTGAATTTCTATTATTTCTTCAAATACAGTTATGACTTTATTATTCATTTCTGGACTATGTATATATATATAATGGACATATATATATATATATATAATATTACTGTCTAATTAACACAGTTTTTTTAATGATTTGTTTTAATTCCTATTGTAGGCAACCTCCAAGATGGCTGTGATGGTTCTTGTCTCTTGTGTAGGTGGTTATTCTTGCATAATAAAATAAGTATAAAGCAACTGATGTGTTTGACTTCCTAGGATGGTTCATAAAAGCCAATACAGCATCAGCATTGTTTTCTTCAATTATTCGCTATGGGAAAAAGCAACCGGCATGCCATGTCAAGCAGCCCGGTAGCAAGGTCTAGATGGAAAGGAAGTATAACTCCCAGTCACCAGCCATCACTCCCTTTCCATGTGAGTGGGTCCTCTCAGTCACTCTGACCATGAGTTTACACGACACCCTGAGTCCGATCCTCCTAGTATAGCTACCATTGACTTCCTGACAGACAAAAGCCCTGAGATATAATATATGAATATTGTTATTTTAAGTCATTACATTTTTGGAAAGAGTTGTTAAGCAGTCATTTGTTGTGGTTCAGTTGCTCATTCATGTCCAAATCTATGTGACCCCATGGACTGCAGCATGCCAGGCTTCCCTATCCTTAACCATCTCCTGGAGTTTGCTCAAACTCATGTCCATTGAGTATATGATGCCATCCAACCATCTCATTCTCTGTTGTCCCCTTCTCCTTCTGCCTTCAAACTTACCCAGCATCAGGGTCTTAGCAGTCATAGGCAATTAATATAAAATTTTCACATTCTATTGGAAATTTTTTGACTATCTGGGCTGTGATTTTCCCCCCAATCTATATTGCAGATACTTAGCACAATGCTTGTCACACAGTTGGCTGATTATAAATCAATGAACTTATGTGATCCTCCTCTGATGTCATAAGTTCAGAAAGAGCTTAAAAGGCCTGAACATTTGTTATTCAAATGTTGTGAGGAAGAAGAGATCAACATCAACTTGGTCAAAGGAACAAAATATCATTTTAGGCAAATATAATATTAAATAAATTGATCTATCAGGGCAATTCATCTAGTTATTCTGAGTGAAAATCTGCTAACTTATCTCAAATGTTTATTCAAAATTATACATTTTCAAAGAATCATCTGGGTTCCCCAGATGGCTCAGTAGTGAAGAATCCATCTGCCAAGCAGGAGACATGGGTTGGATCCCTGGGTCAGGAAGATTCCCTGGAGAAGGAAATGGCAATCTACTCCAGTATTCTTGCCTGGGAAATCCCATGGACAGAGGAGACTGGTGGGCTAGTCCACGAGGTCACAGAGTTGGAAATGACTCATTGACTAAACAATAAGAATCATCTGAACTCTATAGATGGTCAAGGATCTTATATTGTAATACCTGTATTTCTACTTTTCCAGGTTCATATGTTTTTCCTATATTCTATGACATAATAGTTTTGTATCTCAACTTTCCAGGTGCACTGACAGAAACAAAATCTTCCTCACCCATGAAAAAAAGCAAAAACTACAACAACAAATTTTGCTAAGATCACTTTAGTTCTGCCTAATGTGATATTTGAATATGTAAAATTGAATCCTACCTAGCCTTTGGTCTCAGAACTAAGATTTGGATTAATTCTGTCCAGCTGTCATCTCTTTTTATGCATCATTAGCTTCTCAGAAAACTGGATCAGATTAATTTCACTTACCAAAAACACCTTTTCATTAATTATAGCTTCTTTTTTTAGAATACTTTCTTATCTTTTATTGAGAGATGACATAAAAATTGTCATATGTGGAATGCTTCCATTTTATAAATTAATTTTGGATAGGGAGCTTTTCTGAGTTATCTCAAATAATCAGAATAGATTCTAAAAGTTAAAGCGTTAGGGATTGAAGAAAAGACAAAGTAAAGATTTCTCCAGGTTTAGATTGAAACAAGATTTTTTCAAAAAGGATATGAGCAAGGGCCAGTATTAGACCTAGAATCTGAACATTATTATTAGAATTTTTGAAAAGACTTAATTAATAAATTAGTGAAAATTAATTTGGATTTAATATCACAATGCTTGACATATCACATTTTTATTATTTAAATAAAAATCTTTAATGTTGCTTAACTCTGAAGAGATAATTTTTATTGTCATTCTTAGTGCTCATGTTATAAAATGATTTTAAGTATATTTAGAAGGAGACTCCTAGACTTCAATGAACTCTAGCAATGTGCATCATTCTATTAATACTCTAGTAAAAACATGTCCAAGGAGGGCATGGCAACTCACTCTAGTATTCTTGCCTGGAGAATCCCATGGACAGAGGACTCTAGTGGGCTACAATCCATAGGTTCGCACAGAGTTGGAGGAGCCTGGAGGGTTACAGCCCATGGGGTCAGAAAAAGTCAGACACAACTGAAATAATTTAGCCTTGAAGAACAAGTCCAGATTAAGCATCAGTTCAGTTCAGTTGCTCAGTTGCTTCCGACCTTTTGTGACGCCATGAATCGCAGCATGCCAGCCTGCCCTGTCCATCACCAACTCCCGGAGTTTACCCATTGAGTCAGTGATGCCATCCAGCCATCTCATCCTCTGTCATTCCCTTCTCCTCCTACCCCAATCCCTCCGAGCATCAGGGTCTTTTCCAATGAGTCAACTCTTCGCAGGAGGTGGCCAAAGTATTGGAGTTTCAGCCTCAGCATCAGTCCTTCCAATGAACACCCAGGACTGGTCTCCTTTAGGATGGACTGGTTGGATCTCTTTGCAGTCCAAGGGACTTGCAAGAATCTTCTCCAGCACCATAGTTCAAAAGCATCAATTCTTCGGCACTCAGCTTTCTTCACATAAGACTTACATAATCAATGCTCTAGCATGGACAAACTTGTTTCAGTCAACTTTACATAAATATAACATTGATTTGCAGATTTACTAATTATAGTTTCTCATTTTGAACATGTCTGAGGCCACTTTTACAAATTAAATTTGGTCCATTTGATACCATAATTTGATTATTTCATGATCAATATAAATAGGAATAAAGCAATAAAGTAATGGTTTTTGTGAAGGAGCGATCTGCCTAATGCCTGTAAAGGAGAAAAAATCATGAGGGCAATGAGTTAAAAGCAATATGACTTACCAATTCATTTTATTGACTAGAAGTAGTTGTGGTCATGGCCAAGTAGAGAACAAAAAAGAAATCAAGGTAAGATTATACTGAGCAAAGAAATAATTTTCTTAAAAAGTAGAGAAACTAAGAATATGATCTATATTGGGGATGTTTCTTAACTTTCCCTAAAACCAGATAGTTTTTTTTGAACTTTGCTAGTTTCAAATATACCGTTTTCTTCTTGGCCTTTTCTCAGTCATTATAAAGAATGACAAATTGTAAGAATGACAAATTATCTGAAAGATTTTGTTCACAATTAAATGTGAATTAAATTCTTTCTTTTGATCTTTTTATTGATCTGGTGATATACAAACTCATCAATGACCAACTCAGCAGATTAAAGAATTAACCCTTGTCTCTAAAACATTGTCTCAATCAAGTTTCTTTTTTTTTTAATTAAGAAAAAATAATCTTTTTTGTTTGTTCCATGGGCTGTGGTCCATGCGATCACAAATAATCAGATAGGACTTTGCAATGAGCACACACATGATTAATGTTAGAATATTGGCAATGCTAATAATTTTTAGAATGGCTAACACTGGTACAAAAAAATAAACAAGAGATGAAAAGTGTTGGCAAGGATTTGGAGTGATTAGAACCCTTATGCACTATTGGTGAGAATGCACAATGTTGTAGACAGTATGGGAAAGAATGTTTCAGTTTGTCAACATATTTAAAATAAAGATTATCATATGATCCGGCCTTCTTGCTTTCAGCTCTATATTTTAAAGAATTGAAATCAGGATCTCAAAGAGATACATGAATTGCCTTGTTCATTGCAGCACTATTCAAAGTAGAAGAGGTATGGAAAAAACCTTAACTGTATATTGATAGATTAACTGATAAAGAAAATACTGTTTATAATATCTGGACTTCCCTGGTGGCTCAGCAGTCAAGAATCGCCTGCAAATGCAGGAGATGCCGGTTCAATCCTAGGGTCAGGAAGATCCCTTGGAGTAGGAAATGGCAAGCTGCTTCAGTATTCTTGCCTGGAAAATTCCATAGACAGAGGATCTTGCTGGGCTACAATCCATGGGTTGCAAAGAGTCAGACACGACTCAGCACAGCTCAGCAACAACAAAAAAGAAAATCATGCCATATGTGACAACATGGATAAATCTGGAAGACATTATGCTGAAAGAAACATCAGCTAACAGAAGGACTGATGCTAAGTCAAGCCGTAAGAGGTATCATAGTCAGACTCATAGAAACAGACAATGTTGACCATCAGGGGCTGGGGGGAAAAGGACATGGTGAGTTGCTGTTCAAAGCCTGTCTGGTTTCAGTTATGTGAGATGAATGAGTTCCAGAGCTCTGTTGTTCATCATTGTACCTATAGCTTATAAGCCTGTACAGGACAGCACCTAAATTTATTAAAAGTGTAGACCTCATGTTATGTGTTCTTACCGTGATAAAATGTAAAAGCAAATTAATATAAAAAGGGATGAAAGGCAACATAGATAGGAGGGAGAGGCTTAGAAAGGCATAAAGAAGTGAAAACGTGTGACATGCGAAGGACTCCAGGAATAGTTGCTTATGGTGAAAGCCTGGGTTGTAAGGTGCAAGTACAACACCAGAGTAGCAAAGAAAGACAACAAAGGTTGCCAGTGAAGCAATTAAATATGTTTTCACTAACACCAAATGTAACTTTCTGAGATTTAAGTTCTTGGAGGGAGATTTTGTTTGAAAGGTTCTCAGTGCTTAGAATACAGACCTTTTCAGTTCAGTTCAGTCGCTCAGTCGTGTCCGACTCTTTGTGACCCCATACACCGCAGAACGCCAGGCCTCCCTGTCCATCACCAACTGCCGGAGTCCACCCAAACCCATGTCCACTGTGTCAGTGATGCCATCCAACCACCTCATCCTCCATGGTCCCCTTGTCCTCCTGCCCTCAATCTTTCCCAGCATCAAGATCTTTTCAAATTAGCCAGCTCTTCGCATCAGGTGGCCAAAGAATTAGAGTTTTAGCTTCAAAATCAGTAGGTAATGGTTATTCAGTAGAGCTTGAGTTCATATCTGAATGCAAGGATTAATGGACAAACACACACACACACACAAATATATATGTAAAGGGAGACAGAAATGAAACTCCATAACTCTTTCTGTAGATTACTTTAAAAACTCTTAGAGTATAAGAAGGATCCATTTTTGAAAGAGAGCAGGGTAAAAGAGAAATCTTATTAGTGAGTATATGTGAAAACTATATAAGCAGTGTATCCTATTTACTAGGAAAAATTTTTAAATATATTGTCTGGGTGTGTGTTAGTCACTCTGAAATTCCATGGACTGCAGCCCACCAGGCTTCTCTGCCCATGGGATTCTCCAGGCAAGAATACTGGAGTGGCTTGCCATTTCCTCCTCCAGGGGATCTTCCTGACCCAGGGATCGAACCTGGGTCTCCTACACTGTGAATAGATTCTTTACTGTCTGAGCCAGCAGGGAAGCCTCTATTGATTTTAAGGCATACAGAAAGCTA
Source organism: Ovis aries (assembly GCF_016772045.2). Taxonomy (NCBI): domain Eukaryota; kingdom Metazoa; phylum Chordata; class Mammalia; order Artiodactyla; family Bovidae; genus Ovis; species Ovis aries. Next base: position 197,916,271 of record NC_056056.1, on the reverse strand, counting down.
TAAGGGAACTAAAAATACTGACAATGCTGAGGGAGCCATTGAATAACCCTTCTGCTAAAATTGCTGGTACTGATTTGTGAATTGAGCTGTTGTGTTCAAGTAGGATTTGAAATTTTCTTACTGTCTACACTCTGCTGAAGACATAGAGTGCCAATGGAGAATTAATCATACGTCCTGATACATAACATTGAAACTTTTATTTTTTAATTAAAATTCAAGTAGCTAAAAGTGGATACAGTAGACAGTTGGACAGCTTATTTGGCAGAGAAGCTATGTTTGAGGGAAGAAAAGGGAGAAACAATTTCCTTACATGACTGCTTTGGATCTCTGTTCTCTTAGCCCTTCTTGGTGCATGAAGTGAAACTTTACCCCAAATGCATAGTTTGGAAACAAAACAAAACAAAAAAAAATAGCTTTTTATTGTTGTTGAAGGGTACAATGGAAACTGTATAAATCAACCTTCCTTGTTTGGATGACTTTGATAATTTGCATTCGTCTGTTTAAAGAGAGATGTCTTTGGAGACTTCCTATTTTTACATGAAAATTACCCTCAGCATCTCCCAGTCTCTTTTGTTCACTAAAATTAGATTTGCTCACTTATACAATTCAGAAGGACTAATTTGTTCAGAGGGAAGTTACATGCTATTTACAATATGCCTTCTCTCCTACTTCCTTCAAAAAAATGTATATATCTATATGTATGTCTATATGGACTGCACCCCTCAGCCCCCTTCCAGAGAAATGGACATGCTCTAGTGATTCATGGAGTACACTCCTGTGGGTGAAAGGCCACCTCTCTATTACAAACTGGAAAAGAAAAATTAGCAAAATGTAAGATATGCAAGTACCATGAGATTTTGCGAGAGTAATTACTCAGGCCTTCAGTATCAATAAGCAGTTAGTGGACCATCCATGAAGCAGTCCACCAAACCTGCAGCTTCAACACGTCTAGTCTTGTGGTTTGCCAGTGAACACTGTGCTATGTACTTAGTCATGTCCAACTCTTTGCAACCCCGTGGAGTGCAGCCCACCAGGCTCCGCAGTTCATGGGATTCTCCAGGCAAGAATAGTGGGGTGGGTTGCCATTTCCTCCTCCAGGGGATCTTCCCGACCCAGGAATTGAACCTGCGTCTCTTGTATCTCCTGCATTACAGGCAGATTCTTTACCTGGTGAGCCATCGGGGAATGGAGGCTTGACTCTATACCGATGCTGAAAGCTCTGAGATTTCTGTGGTTATTATGGTTGTATTGTAGACTTCTTCCATTGGCTGTGTAGTCTCACACTAATTTGGAAACCTATTAGCAGGACAGCGCAGAGAGAAGTGTACTATAGAGTAACAGCAAGGAGACATTTTATGAGACAGTGAAAAATAAAGAGCGCATAGACATTTAAACATAATTTTGTAAATGGTGTGTATAATATTGCTACTTGTGCTCTGTAAGACTACAAACAAATCACAAAGAGCTAGGCATTTAGTCATACATACAATGGCACCCACTCCAGTACTCCTGCCTGGAAACTCCCATGGATGGAGGAGCCTGGTAGGCTGCAGTCCATGGGGTCGCGACTGAGCAACTTCACTTTCACTTTCCACTTTGATGTATTGGAGAAGGAAATGGCAACCCACTCTAGTGTTCTTGCCTGGAGAATCCCAGGGATGGGGGAGCCTGGTGGGCTGCCGTCTACGGGGTCACACAGAGTCGGACACGACTGACGTGACTTAGCAGCAGCAACATATGAATATATCCATCTTTGTTCTTTACAAGGTATGTACACTTGGGCAAAGCAGCTAGACCTTTTGAAGCCTGGATTGTCTAGCTGTGGAATAGGGATAATTGTATGTAACATTCCTGAGACCTCCAATGTCAAGTTATCAAAGCCAGATTTGCAGACGTATGGAGAGTTACCAGGGCCCTGTGCTCAGAAATGCCCACACTTGGTTTAAGGCTCTGCTGTTGCTCTCTTGACATTCTAAATGAGTTTTAAATAGGGGTCTGCCTTATTTTCCTTTTGTGCTGGGTTCCACTAATTGTGTAGTTCATCCTGCCAATGAATGAATCATCCGACCCAGTGATTGCCATAGGTGAGATGTTCACTATGTTTGTCTCTTCTTGTCCTCCTCCTTCTTCTAAAAATGCAGAGAAAGGGACTGTCAGAGGGTTTACTACTTCATATTGGCTTCCCACACACAACACTCTCAGGTGCTAAAGGCCTGCTCATTTGTTATCAGTGGCTGCCTTTTCCCACTGTATCTAGCTACCAATACCTAACAATTCCCTGGTTCCTTGTGCCACCTCTCCCTTACAAAGGGTGTCATCAAAAGCCTTAGGAAACAGTTACCTGATCCCCTTTCATGGTAAACAGCCTCTAATTACTAGATTAAGACAAGAGGGTGAGGGAATCTTAATGGTGCTTTGAAATGAAGTTTGGTTTTGGTGTTCAGCTCAAATCTAGCCTTTGCTTTTGACTTTGGCATCAGGTCCAGGTTTTAGAGGACCAAATTATAGAAGGTCTACTTAATGTCAGTTCTAACCTCTAAGGGCTATGTTTCATCACTGACCTTGTAACCTCATGCTAATTCAGTGTAATGGTGTCAGTAATACAAACAAATGTGGCATTTGAATAGTTAATATCAGAATAAGCATATTTAAATACAGGCAAGAATTCCAGATGTGATTTGGAATTTTTGCCTGTCTTTGATGCAATTTGGAGTAAAATTAGCTCTGAAGTGCTTTATATGTTGAAATTATAGCTTTTGGTGATTGTAAATATTCACTGTCTATCGGGGGCTTTCCTGGTGGCTCAGTCATAAAGAATCCATCTGTCAATGCAGGAGACAGGGGTTTGATCCTTTGGTTGAGAAGATTCCCCTGGAGAAGGAAATGGCAACCCACTCTAGTATTCTCACCTCGGAAAATCCGTAAACAGAGGAACCTGTACGGTGGGGTACTGTCCATGGGGTTGCAAAGTCAGACAGGACTTAGCAAATAATGATTTATCACGAAGGGGAAAATTGAAAGTTCTATGTACTGATTACCATTTTATTACTTGTTTTCCAGTTATTTATGTAATTCTTCTCTGTTCGTTTATTTCTTTTTAAAAAATTTCTTTCCTTGTAGTTTGATGATTTTCTTTAGAACTGTGTTTGTGTTCCCTTAGCTCAGGCTGGGATGCGAGCCGTGGCAGTTGCAGAAAACTGAGCAGCCCCTGAAGGGCTCCTCAATCTGCCCTCTCCACCCTGCCACATAAGTAAGCCAACACTTGCCTGCTCCTCACTATTGGAGACCAGGCTTCTCGCAGCCCACCTGTTAGTCCCAGTGGCCCATCAACCGCCAAGGGAGCTGGTCTTCCCTGAATTGGACCTCAGGGCTGAGGCCCAGTGTGTGGCTCAAACCTCTCACTCATGGTGAATCTCTGCCCATGTGTTGTCTCTTTCCCTCTGATACCCCTCACAGGGTCACAGGTCCCAACCGAATCACTTCTCTTCGCTTCCTGCCCAGTTCCGTGTGGCTATTTCTTATAGTTGTCCTAGAGTTGTACTGGTTGTATTAGAGTCCCTCTGCCAGTTTCCAGTTAGTTTCAGCGAGAACTATTCCACCTGTATTAATATATGTATGCTTGATGTGTTCATGTGGGTAAGTGAGTTGCATACCCTTCTACTCTACCATCTTGCTCAGTCGCTTTTCCCTTGTGGTTTTTACTGACCATTTATTATGATTCTATTTTTTCCTCAGCTTAAAGTTATATATATGCATGTGTGCTAAGTCGCTTCAGTTGTTTCCCACACTCTGCAACCCTATGGACTGTAGGCCACCAGGCTCCTCTGTGCATAGGATTCTCCAGGCAAAAATACTGGAGTGGGTTGCCATGTCCTCCTCTAGGGAACCTTCCTGACCCAGGGATCAAAGCTGCTCCTTCTACATCTCCTGCACTGGCCAGCCAGTTTACCAGTAGCATGCCACTAGCATGCCACCTTGGAATCATATATATATATATATATATATATATATATATATATAATTAGTGGTACCCTGGAGTTGCAATATACATTTACAACTAACCCAGGTCCACTTTTAAATAACATATCACTCAGCCTTCCCTTGTAGCTCAGTTGGCAAAAAATCTGCCTGCAGTGCAGGAGACCTGGGTTTGATTCCTGGGGCAGGAAGATCCCCTGGAGAAGGAAATGGCACCCAGTTCCAGTAGTCTTGCCTGAAGAATCCCATGGACAGAGGAGCCTGGTGGCCTATAGTCCATGTGGTTGCAAAGTCAGACATGACTTAGCAACTAAACCACCATACCACTTCACAGGTAGTATGAGTATCTTATAATAATGAAATAACCCTAATTCTCCCTTCTTCCTTTGTATCAATACTGTCATTTATTTCACTCATATATAAGCATATATGTATGCTTATGATAGATATGTATGCATATGATAGGTAAGCATACATAATTGGAAGCATTGTTATTATTATAAATGAAATGTGTGTTAAAGAATTTTTTAAGTTTTAATTTTATCTTTTTTAAAGTTTTAATTTTACCTCACTTTAGTTTTAATCTTTTTTAAAATTTAATCTCTTTATTCTCCTTTTTTTAAACTTTTTATTTTATATTGGAGTATAGCTGATTAAGTGTTTAATCTTTTAACATTTAAAGAAGTCAGATTTACTAACAGAAAATTTTCTCAATTTTGTTTATCTGAGAAAATCTTTATTTCTTCCTCACTTTTAATGAATAATTTCACAGACAGATAGAAGTCATAAGAAAGAACCAAAATGAAAGGCTAGATATAAAAAACACTGTAACAGAAGTGAGGGATGACTTTTATAGACCAAGCTGATGACATTTTTGCTTAACACTTTAAATATTTCACCCCACTCACTTATTGCTTGCATTGTTTCAGAGGGTTTGTCAGATATAATTTTAATCTTTGTTCCTTAATAGGTTAGGTGTTTTTATCCTCTGAGTTCTTTCAGGATTTTTAATTCATTTTTGATTTTCTGTAGTTTAAAAATTATTTTGGAGAGGTGGAGAGAGGGCAGGCACTTTTTTCTGTTAGGTGTTCTTTGAGCCTTTGGATTTGTGATTTGGAGTCTGATGTTAATTTGCCAAAATTCTGTCATTTCTGTTTCAAAGTTTTCTTCTGTTCTCTTGTCTTTTTTCTCCCTCCTTCTGGTAATGCCATCATGAGTATGTTACATCTTTTGTAATTGTCATACATTTCTTGGATATTCTGTTCTATACTTATCAGTCTGTTCTATACTTATCTATCAGTTCTAAACTTATCTTTCTATTTTAGTTTTTTGAGGATTCTATTGATATATCTTCTAGCTCAGAGATTCTTTCCTAAACTGTGTCCAGTCTGCTAATAAGTCTATCAAAGGAATTCTTCAATTCTGTCCCAGTTCCCTTTTTTTTACATATAGCCTTTCTTTTTGATTCTTATGATTTCCATTTTCGAGCTTACATTACTCATCTGTTCTTGCATGCTGTTTAACTTATCCATAGAACCCTTAGCATATTTACCATAGATGTTTTTTAAATCCCTGTTCTGATAATTCCAACCTCACTGCCACATCCAGTTCTGATGTTTGCTCTATCTCTTAAAATTGTGAGAATTTTTGTCTTTATACCATTATTGATAGATGAACATGATGTAACAGGTAAAAGGAACTGCTGAGTTGGACATATATCAATTTGTGGTGGTGGGATGTATTTGTTAAGGGGTACAATGTATACAATGATTAGGTCTCAGTCTGTTAATGAGAAAATGCCTCTGAATTTTGAACTTCTCAAGTGTTTCTGCTTTCTTCCTTCCTGCTTAGGTGTTATAAGTTAGCCAAAATGGGCAGTAGCTGGGTATCTCCCAATCTTCAGGATCAGTTAAGTTCTGATAATGCCCTAGCAGATTAGGATCTGGTTAGCTAGTTTTCCCTAAGATGAGGTGTTGTTAGGAGGTGTAGAATGCTCTGGTGCATTTTAAAGTGATTCTTTCTCTCCTTCTTCTGCTAGAATCCAAGGGAATTTTCTCCAATATTTACTGTAAGAATCTGGTCAAGCTTCTGAAGGTAAAACTCACAATATTGTGCAAGCCTAATTAATACTGGGTTCTTTGATTTTTTTTTTTAAACTCAGAGTTATCCACTTTGAACTTACAATGATTTGTCAATTACAGTTCAGATTGTCCTGCCTCAGCACTGGTTTCTGCAGCAGGACTTGTGAGTCTCTACCTGGGTAGTCATGCTGCTGCTAAGTCGCTTCAGTGGTGTCCGACTCTGTGCGACCACATAGACGGCAGCCCACCAGGCTCCCCTATCCATGGGACTCTCCAGGCAAGAACACTGGAGTGTTCTTTTCCTTCTCCAATGCATGAAAGTGAAAAGTGAAAGTGAAGTCGCTCAGTCGTGCCCAATGGCTCTGTTTATCTACAGACTTCCCAGGTCATGCTGGTTGTAAAGAACCCACCTGCCAATGTGGGAAACATAAGAGATGAAGGTTGCATCCCTGGATTAGGAAGACCCCCTGGAGGAGAGCATGGCAACCCACTCCAGTATTCTTGCCTGAAAAATACCATAGATAGAGGAGCCTGGAGGGCGACAAGTCCATGGGGTCGCAAGGAGTCAGGCATGACTGAAGCAACTTAGCACGCAGCACACACACACACACACACACACACACACACACACACACACACACACACGTAGCATTGAAAAAAAAGGAAATCTTATCATTTTGAACAGCATGGATGAACCCAGAAGACATCACTATAAGCAGAATAAGCCTGACAGAGAAGGAAATACAGTATGATCTCACTTACATGTGAAATCTGTAAAAGAAATCAACTTCATAGAAACAATGAGTAGAATGGTGGTTATCAGGAATGAGGCATGGTCAGTGAGTAGAAGCCTTCAGTTATAAGATGAATAAGCTCTGAGGTTCTAATATACAGCATGATGACTATAGTTAATCATGCTGTACTGTATACTTGAAGTACCCACTGGTATGATCTTTTGCATGCTGTTTCAAGCAATGTAGGTTCCTCTGGGGATATCTTTGGAAGTCTCTGTTCATTTGGACGACTTTTTCTTCTGGGAAAAATCTCTGAGCCTTTGCTGCAGAATCATGATCATGTCAGTGATCTGCTTCCATTGGATTAATACTTCTGATCATGAGAAAAATGTTCAGTGAACACAACAACCTTTGCTTTTGTAAATTTACTTCTGCAAGAGTGAAACCTGTGGTCATGAGTGAACTGATGAAGAGACCACATACGCCCCAGTATCTTCATCTGCCATGCCTAGAGCTGGGCATCTTGTTTATGAGCAGAGTTTAAGAGTAGGAAATCAACACTGGTTTCTAGGCTGTACTTGCAGGAATTTATTGTTTGGAACTTGGAGCTGGTGAGAACAGAGAAATGCTTCTGGCTTACTCTTCCTAATAAGAAACATATCCCATGACTATGAGCTCATGGTGCTATTGATAGTTACTATAGCACAATAGCTCTGCGTCACATTCCCATGTCTTACTTATGTAGTATCTGGAAGTTTGTTCCTCTTGATCATCTTCAACTTAAATGGTTAAGATTTTTTAAAAATAATATTCTCAGTATTCATCCAACTCTCTCCCTTCCTTTGTCTATAAGTCCACTATCTACATCCGTGTCTCTATTGCTGCCCTGATAATAGGTTCATCAGTACCATCTTTAAAAAAATATGTATATATACACACACACACACACACACACACACACACATTCATACATGTGTGAAACAGACAGTGGGAAGTTGCTATGTGACACAGGGAGCCCAGCCCACTGCTCTGTGTTGACCTGGAGGGCTGAGACGGGGGTAGGGACAGGAGGGAGGCTCAAGAGGGAGCCGTATATATACACATACTTATGGCTGATTTGTGTTGTTGTATGGCAGAAACCAATACAACATTGTAAAGCAGTTATAGACCAACTGAAAAATATTTAAGGAAAAATAAAAAATATTTTTTAAGAGCTCTAGCAGTTCTCTGGGTAGCAAGATCATGCAGCTCCTCATACTGCAATTATATGTCTCATAACATTTTTAACAGATAGAGTGTCTGATGAACTATGGATGGAGGTTCGTGACATTGTACAGGAGACACGGATCAAGACCATCCTCATGGAAAAGAAATACAAAAAAGCAAAATGGCTCCCTGGGGAGGCCTTACAAATAACTGAAAAGAAGAAAAGTGAAAAGCAAAGGAGAAACGGAAAGATACAAGCATCTGAATGCAGAGTTCCAAAGAATAGCAAGAAGAAATAAGAAGCTTTCCTCAGTGATCAATGCAAAGAAACAGAAAACAACAGAATGGGAAAGACTAGAGATCTCTTCAAGAAAATGAGAGATACCAAGGGAAAACTTCATGCAAAGATGGGCTCGATAAAGGACAGAAATGGTATGGACCTAACAGAAGCAGAAGATATTAAGAAGAGGTAGCAAGAATACACAGAAGAACTGTAAAAAAAAGATCTTCATGACCAAGATAATCACAATGGTGTGATCACTCACCTAGAGCCAGACATCCTGGAATGTGAAGTCAAGTGGGCCTTAGAAAGCATGACTACGAACAAAGCTAGTGGAGGTGATGGAGTTCCAGTTGAGCGATTTCAAATCCTGAAAGATGATGCTGTGAAAGTGCTGCAGTCAATATGCCAGTAAACTTGGAAAAGTCAGCAGTGGACACAGGACTGGAAAACATCAGTTTTCATTCCAATCCCAAAGAAAGGCAATGCCAAACAATGCTCAAACTGCTGCACAATTGCACTCATCTCACATGCTAGTAAAGTAATGCTCAAAATTCTCCAAGCCAGGCTTCAGCAATACGTGAACCATGAACTTCCAGTTGTTCAAGCTGGATTTAGAAAAGGCAGAGGAACCAGAGATCAAATTGCCAACATCCACTGGATCATCAGAAAAGCTAGAGAGTTCCAGAACAATATCTATTTCTGCTTTATTGACTATGCCAAAGCCTTTGACTGTGTGGATCACAATAAACTGTGGAAAATTCTGAGAGAGATGGGAATACAGACCACCTGACCTGCCTCTTGAGAAATCTGTATGCAGGTCAGGAGGTAATAGTTAGAACTGGACATGGAACAACAGACTAGTTCCAAATAGGAAAAGGAGTATGTCAAGGCTGTATATTGTCACCCTGCTTATTTAACTTATATGCAGAGTACATCATGAGAAACACTGGGCTGGAAGAAGCACAAGCTGGAATCAAGATTGCCAGGAGAAATATCAATAACCTCAGATATGCAGATGATACCACCCTTATGGCTGAAATTGAAGAGGAACTAAAAAGCCTCTTAATGAAAGTGAAAGCGGAGAGTGAAAAAGTTGGCTTAAAGCTCAACATTCAGGAAACTAAGATCATAGCATCTGATCCCATCACTTCATGGGAAATAGATGGGAAACAGTGGAAACAGGGTCAGACTTTATTTGGGGGGGCTTCAAAATCACTGCAGATGGTGGTTGCAGCCATGAAATTAAAAGACATTTACTTCTTGGAAGGAAAGTTATGACCAACCTAGATAGCATATTGAAAAGCAGAGACGTTACTTTGCCAACAAAGGCCCATCTAGTAAAGGCGGTGGTTTTTTCCAGTGGTACACTCTTGAGAGTCCTTTGGACGGCAAGGAGATCTAACCAGTCCATTCTAAAGGAGATCAGTCCTGGGTGTTCTTTGGAAGGACTGATACTTAAGCTGAAACTCCAGTACGTTGGCCACCTCATGCAAAGAGTTGACTCATCGGAAAAGACTCTGATGCTGGGAGGGATTGGGGGCAGGAGGAAAAGGGGATGACAGAGGATGAGATGGCTGGATGGCATCACCGACTCGATCGACGTGAGTCTGAGTGAACTGCAGGAGTTGGTGATGGACAGGGAGGCCTGGCGTGCTGCAATTCATGGGGTCACAAAGAGTCGGACACAACTGAGTGACTGAACTGAACTGGGCAAGTTTGGGAAAGAACTTGAAATGGATTCTTCTACTTGCAAAATTGCTACCAAAACTAAGGATCCAGATTTTCAATCATAGAAGATTTTTTTCAGAGTGAAGGACCATTAGAAAAGAAATCAACAGTGAGAAAACATCATATCTATCTTTCTAAAAATGTCTACATTGGTTGAGACTATTCAAATAGTGCCTGTTTTTATTTATGATATTGAATAATTATAGTAATGATGTGAAAAGCAATTAAATTTATTTCAGAGACCACCTTGGATTAGACAAGGAAAAACATGGAAATGGAACTTAGAAGTGCAAGTGAAAATAAATATGTTACATCAATAAGTATTCTCAGATAAACTTTAACTTTGTGTAGTAAAAATATATGATACCCTCTCTACGCTAAACTCAAATTATGTAAGCCAACTTTCTATTGTTCCAAGCTATGCAATTTTAAATGATCTGATTGTGTTGTATTTTGCAGAAGGTATACAATTGTCAGTGACCCATGTGACACCACTCCACAGAATCATTTTGATCTCCTGCTAGAAAGTTGCTCTTTGCTATCATAAAGAATGTTAACTGAATTTATTTTTCTTTATTTAAACATGTGATGCATTTTTCTTTTTATTTTTATCAGAGTCTTTTACCTCTGAAGCAGAGACAATTCTTAATTTATTAATCCACTCATGAACTACAATTTTCCTATACTCTATAGTGTCAGATAGTTAAACTAGACAATAAACCATAAATAATGCCTTCATGTCACTCCGTCTATTTAACCCGACTATCTTTGACCTGAAAAGGAATCAATTATGATCTAAATGCTGGAAAACTTGAACTAACAACTAATGGTTAAAAACATGGTTTTTGTAACATGATGCTCAAATTGATTATTTTTCAAATGAGGCATGAAATGCCCTATGTCAAATTAAATTTTTAAAATGAATGACATCATTTACTTGATAATGACCTATCCTATGCCAAAGTTTATGTGCAATATAACTAGCTGCTATTTTAGGATATATAAAAGTTGGAATGAGGAAGGTATGTCAAAATGCAAGTCTTACAATGAAAGTACATCTATTTCTGCCTACAGGCTGTGATTCTTTTTCAATAAAGAATGTTTGAACAACTTTCACTGGTAGCGTGCTGTTGCTCTCTGTTCAAGGATTAATTAAAACATGTTCCAATAAAAACCTCCAGCATGAATACATGGAACCAGAGCATGTTCTGTGTGCTGCACCTTCTTGTGTGATAAGCTATACTTACCTTCAATGGATACACATTGCTTTCGTTTTTAGAACTATTAAGCCGGGATAATTATGAAACAATCTAGGCAATGTTCAATAGCCCATGCAGATGCCTGACAGGGCATGTTGTCTCTTAATTAGGAAGTTGAATGCCTAACGCTTGTATATTAACTGAAATAATTGAATAGATGTTTTACATTTCTTTCACTTTCACCGACATCAAAGCCAGACTAGCTAGAATCATGTGTTTCAAACAGAAAAAAACTATAGTTTTCTATGTTACGTAAGAACAAAGGATATTGATGAATATTATATTGAGCAGATATTATCTTAATAATTTTGCTTACATATTTTAGCCAAATATTCAATGTGGTATTTTACAGGTTCTGATATAGCCTGTATCACCTTCTATTGCTACTGGAAATTGAAGTTAGATGTTTCACTTTTTTTTTCTACATATCTGTTCTAATTAGGTTGTGTAAACATTAAATTTGTGTGAGAAGTGTGTCGCTGATATAGTATAAACATCCGTATTGCTTATATTTAAAATGCTTGATAACTTAGTGTTTATTCACAACTGTTAATACAAAAGCTGTTTTTAAACATAACAAATTGCTCTCTATTAGGAATACACATAATGACCTATTTCCATAAACATTTTTCATAAGAGATATCTTGATGTGCAAAACCCTGCAGACATTTTATGGAAATTAGACAATATTGTGCAGGAGTACATCAGAGCCATATTGTTTTTGCTTAATATTCTGCGAGGTGGATTATTTTTGCTTGATATATAATGCAAATAAAGGACTCTAAGTAGAGGTGAATGAGCCTCTGTATGTTTCAATATATTTCTCCCTTTATTTTGCTCATGCACCTGGTTTATTTCTAAGATTTTATGCATAAAACAAAAAAGATATTATTTGGGAACTATGTGCTAGATGTACTCTCAAAGGCACAATCAGATTAATGTTGATTATAAACAATAAGAATTGCCTTCATGAGCTCAAAGAGTCTTAACTGGTATGAGTTTTGGTAAAAAGAAAAAAAGAATATTTAGCCATCTAAATGGCCTATATTATTTAACTCAATTTTTTGAAGAAAAAATATACATTTTGTCTTACACTGGAGAGTTGTGGGATTTAGAAATGTTTAATGTGAGACAAAGATATGCATATCAGCTTTTCTCCTAAATAATATGAATTGTTTCACATTAGATTAATGGGATAGTCATGCAAAAGCATAGGGAGTAGAAGCTGTGTAGAAAAACAAAGCTATAATTCAGAAGAAGATGGACTCTCCTGGTACGAAAAGAGTTGAACATCATAAACTATTCTAATTTTGTGTTATAATTCAGAAATGCTGACACTCTTTCCATTTTTAAGCAGCCATTCAGCATCTCCTATTTTTTGCAATTTATTTTGCCATTTTAAAATCAGAAAACCCTTATGAATATATTAGGTTGACTTAAATAATATATCAACTCTTCTCTTGTCTTTTTTGTAAGAATATATATAATAAATAAATAATAAATGTATCAGCCCATGTTTGATAGGGAAAGATATATACCATAATGAAAAGATAAGAGCAATATTATTAATAGAACAGGAAATGCCCAATACCCAATAGTCGTTCCTTCTAAATAACAACAACAAATTGAGTCGCATTAATGTATTCAACAAAGCCTTGGTGACATATCAGATGCCATCTGTCATTACATGCTTATTATGTTGTTGGAATAGAATTATAAGGTTTTGCTGACAATTGCTACAGAACATAGTATGTCACATTCTTCTCTTTTTGCTTGGGGGTGGGTGGGCTGTATTTCATTTCCACTTAGTCTACAGACAGCCTAAAGAAAAAAAAACATATATATAAATCATACTAAAATTGAACTAAGAAATCACATTCTGTGACTCCTTAGATATATAACTAGAAATAGAAACGTTCCCCTCTTTGATCCCTTGTTCCTTTCACTATCTTCTTTTTGACGGATATAATTTTATTTATATAAATTTAGGAAAATATATTTTTAATTCAAAATGTCCTTTGTTTCCAAGCAATAAATCCTTTTGGAATGGAAATTTACAGAAAGAATTATTTATAGGAATCAACTATAATTACATATAATTCATGCTGCAGCTGCTTGTAATTGTAGTTTTCCCTAGGACCTTTCCCTACTTATAATCACCCGAGAATTGCTTCTTTCTAAATGGTTAATCGGAATAATAATTTTTCTATAACTAGATGCAATGGTATTAAACGATTAGTGAGACACTTTCTTCCCTATAATCTGATGGAAAAAATTTTGATTTGACAGAAAAAGTTTGATGAACACATACTATGGGTAGAAAACTGGCCAAGGTGATGCAAGTTAAGATGCAAAATATTAGGGATGATGCAAGTTAAGATGCAAGATATTAGGAAATGATACTCTCTATCTGAGAAAAATTTTTAAGTCTTGCCTGAAGATCAAAAACATAATCATACATAAAACAGTGTGAAAATACTTGTGATAGATAACACTGAAGAAGAACAAAATATAGAATGTTCTTGTTTTCCTATGTACAAGACCCATTTTTTCATAAAAAGATAAAAATTTAAAATGTCTTCAAATAAACTTGCTTAAGAGACTAATGTAATGCTAGCTCATTGCTGTGTATACTTATGTTGTTGGAGTTCCAAAGACAGTGTAATCCCGTGAAAATATATGAAGTTTGGAATTAATCAGAATGAAACTCACATTTAGCACTGACACTTCGTGATTAAACAAACTACTTATTTGAGGCAAATTATTTACACTTTCTCAGGTGTCCTCTAATTAAAAAAGATAACTATCTATCTCTTAATTATTAGAAAGATTAATTCAGACACTGTACATGAAAGCCCAACTTATAGCACATCCAGGAATAATAGGCTATTGCAATGGCAGAATCCTATAAGAGGCACTGTGGATAGTGCTTTGTTGTCTTTTAAGCACTAGAATCTTTTGTTATAGTAATAATCATAGGATTAATATTCTCTATTTATATGCAATACCTAGAGGTGCCTTTCATTCAGGAATTCATGAAGAAAACAAAGTATTTCCTGAGAGCGACTGAATGCATATTATACATTAAAATATATGTACATTCTAACACATACACAGACACATACATATTTGCTTCTATATAACAAACATAAAAGATTATTCAAAGATGTTTAGTTCCTCCATCTTTAGAAAAATAATGATACCCTTTAGAACCTGTTCAGTCTAGGCGATCTTCTGTGTGTCTGTTAGAGAATTCTTAAAGTTTCTGAATATACTCGAAGTACGGACTCTCTGAGTTGAGTCTCTCAAAACAGTATGCCTCTTTTTTTTTTTTTTCTCAAAACAGTATGCCTCTTGATGTTCATGTCCTATGTAATTCTCATCTTTTTGTTTATGGCTTTGCCCTATGACTCATTTTGAACAATGGAGTCCAATGAAGTGACTCCATGAGACTTCCAAGAATAGGTCATTTAAAGAGCCTCATAGTTTCCTCCAGGGTCTCAAGAAAACCTTGCTCTTTGAGTGACTGGACAACTACTAAGGGACCCAACTACCTTGGGACAAATACAGATACCCCAGATGTGACCTGGATTGTCAAAGAGAGATTTCCGTACCTGCTATGTGACTGGATAGGTGATAGATTTATGGAAATTCTGGCTTTCCCAGCAATTGCTAGAAGGTTCTGACATTCCCTGGTTAAAGCATCTGTCTACAATGTGGGAGACGTGGGTTTGATCCCTGGGTTGGGAAGATCCCCTGGAGAAGGACATGGCAATCCATTCCAGGACTATTGCCTGGAAAATCCCATGGACAGAGGAGACTGGTAGGCTACAGCCCATGGGGTCGCAAAGAGTCAGACACGACTGAGCGACTTCATTTTCTGACATCCATATCTCATGGGCAGCAAAGTTTTTTTCTCATGACCCTTATGTTGATGAATGAGAGACAGGAAACTGTAAGCACAGGTGATAAACTGCTTGCTCTTCTTTCCTCTTGATGGGACATTCCAAGATGCTCCAGTTTCACATGGTCTCCAGGGATATATCCCAATAAACTCAGAAACTAGCTGTGTTTATGGAGAATGGATGGCTCACTCAGTAATAAACCTTGTGTCACTCCGCTTGCCTACTCCTGTTTTCTCACTTCTCTTTTTTACTCACTGTTATCTGTCTGATTGTCCCTTCCAATAAAACAGTAATAGGAAAGCTTTCGGAGCTTCCCCAGTGGCTCAAGAGGCAAAGAATCCACCTGCAGTGCAGGGGAGGTAAGAAACACTGGTTCGATCCCTGGGTTGGGAAGATTCCCTGGAGGAGGAAATGGCAACTCACTCCAGTATTCTTGCCTGGGAAATCCCATGAACAGAGGAACCTGACAGGATATAGTCCATGGGGTTACAAAGAGTCAGACACAACTGAGCATTCAAGCAAATTATATTTAAAAAAAAAATAGAGCAAACTTTGGCCACAGCCTCCATTTTCTAGGGAACCTAGATATGATCTCCAGAAAAGAGACATTATAACATCCTTAAACTGACCTGTGCAAGGATAGATTAGAGTGCAATAGACTGAAATCTTAGACTTTAGTGACTTTAAAATTTTCTTTAGAAAGTTTTGCATTTCCCAAAATATTTTGGAAGTCTAACATTTTCTAAGCTTAAATGTTTTAGCTTGGTTTTTTCGTAGCCACCAGGTCCCTGTTCTGCCACGTGAATCAAATGTGGTCCACTCTGGGTTTGGTTTGAGATACAAGAGGCAAAATACTTTTTGTTGTAAGCATGCTCAGTTTCAACCCTGCTTTTATATTTAGGATGAATTCAAACTTAAATGTGAGTAGTATTAAAGCCATCTAAAAAAGAGTGGACATACATGTATGTGTTAATATAAGTGATTCACTTTGCTATACAACAGAAACAAACACAGCATTGTAAATCAACTAGACTCTAATAAAAATTAATAAAAAACAAAGCTGTCATTTGAAAACGACTGTCAGCACTATAATGAGCTCTCATGACTTATATTAAAGGGAATGTGATATTGCATAAGAGAGGTCATTTTCTTCTGTAAATGTAAACATTTTATGAGGCAGGAAAAGTGCCACTTGAGTCTATACCTCAGCATATCCAAGACCAGGGCTGAAAGTCAGGAGAATTAGCTGCTGGTGCTTAGGGTTTAGAAAGTGCTGAAGGGACGAAAGGCCGACGTGTTGGCTCCAGGTTAGTTCTTATGATCAACTATTCTTTTTATCTTTCCCTAAGACCACCTCTCTCGTTTGCTGCAGAGGATAGGAGGGCTAAGGGGAGGGGGCCAAGAAGGAGTTAGAATGTTTGATTTCAAATAGGAAATGGAATTCCTCAGATGATGGCCCTGTAGCAATGAGAAAACGCATATTAGCCTAAGTAGACTGGGAAGGGAGGCAGAGGATAGGGGCACCAGAATTATTCCTATAATTTAAAATATTAAAAGTAAATCAAGACAATGGCCTGTTCAGTGTTTAGACCTGTGCAATTTCTGGCCCCCTTTCCACACGTTTCTCTTTTGTTTATCTCCTGAGAGATGCCCACATGTGTACAATACAAAGAACTGACTCATAAAAGCAGAGGCCTGTTAGCCTCCCTGAGGACCAATTAATGATGCTCCAAGTCTTATGGGCAGGCAGATAAAAAGGATAGAGAGAGTGAAGGGAAAGAGGATGAATACTCAACTAGAGTAGGGCAGGATTTCTTTTTTCAGATGTTGGAAGGGACTTCTTTAGCTATTCTTATCTAACTTCTTTGGGGTTTGTGGGTGTTTTTTTCATTCCTATTTTTCCCCCTCTCTCCACTGCTTCTGTAGTCCCCCTACTTGCAATATGAACAGAGAGAAAAGTCGTACTTCAAAATATCAATTGGACTTTCATCCGAACTGATGACTGCACGAGCCTAGTTGGAGAAAAAAAAAATTTAAAAAGGCCATTTAGAATGTTTCTGCTCCTTCTTTCATATATTGGCAGTTTTATTGATAGGTGCTTGAGTTTGTATTACCATTTGTATCTCCATGCTGGATATTACTGTGAATTGCAAGGAGCTTTGTAGTTCAACCTTTAACTCCAATCTCACCCCCTACGAGTCCACAGGCCTTTGAACAGCCACAGAGTGGCACTTTGAAATCAGGAGTTGAAAGTGTTTGACATGGAAAGGGGAGCTTGAAAGTCTTGCTCTTTGAACCTTTTCTTTTCAAAGTCCCACAGAAAGTACAGGCAGGACAATAATAGGCAGTCTAGGGGGCTCTCTGAAGAGGGGCTCTGTGGTAATGAGGTTTTAAGTGTTTTCCCTGGCTCCATCCCATTCTGTTTCCTCTGCATGAGGAAATTAAAGCTGTCTTAAAGATAACACAGTCACCTTTGGGTGGCAGTAGTTGGATTTCTTAAGAATAAAAAAGTTAATTCATTGTTTAATGACATTGTGAGAAACAGCCAGCCAGCCAGTGAAGACTAGAAAGTAGACATCACAATTCTCTCTGGCCCAGGGAAGTTGGAAGAATGTAGCATGATGCTTCAAAACTTTCCAGTGACCAGGAAGAGGCTGCAAAAGGGAAGAGCAAACCAGACTCCATATTGGATTTTCTTTTCACGCTAACTTTTGTATTCCATTGCTTTCACTACTAGCTAAAAGTGTTCCTCTAGTTTGAAATATGTAGGATAACCCATTCTCAAGTCATTGACCTTTAAAGGTATAACACTTTTCCATTCATGTAGTGAAAAAGTTGCAGAAAGAGAATAACTTTTGTCTTGTTGAAGCCTCATAGGAATATCTTTACCAGACCCACCTGGGCAGCTGCAGCAATGAAGGATTCCGACATCAAGAAATTTGATACAACTACCTACACCCCTCCCCTTTAGTGTAAAAGTAGCCTGAATTCTAACTCTGGGAAAATGGTGTTTAGGGACATTAGTCCACCATCTTCTCAGTCTGCTGGCTTTTTTGACAAAGTTATCATTTCTTGCTCTAGCAACTCATCTCTAATTTATTGGCCTGTCCTGATTTTGTAACAGGGTGATTTCTGAAACTAATCTACTGAAGGGAAGATGTGCTGCTTACCTTTACTTGAATAGGGACTTGGTCACTACTGTGGCCTGACTACACTTATAAATTCTAAACCCATCATTGGTTTTAAAACCAAATTCAGATCTTTGATGAGTACGGTGAGGTAAGATCGTGCCTTAAGCTTTGGGACAGTTTAACTCAATGTCAACGGAATGAAAAGGTGAAGTTGCAAACAGCTCTACATGTATTTTCTGTCTTGTTGGACATCCTTTGAGGATGAAGATGCTTCCGTCACAGCAGTCTTTAAAATATGCATCTTATCGTTCATGAAGTCCTCCTTTCCACCAGTGTACAGTCCCTTTGTACCAAATCCATTATCGCGATGGAATGCAGAAAGCAAAACAGATTGCAAAAATAAGCAATGCATGATATTGAATTTGATGTATTAAAAATAACAATTTATTAATACATTTGGTCTGGTGGCTAAGATAATCAACAGATAACCATATCAGATGGAAATTTAATCAGTGTTAAATTTGAAAAAGGAAAAAGCAACAAGAATATTTATTAAGCACCTAATATGTGACTGACACAGTATGTTCCAATGTGCTTTACAGATGTTTTCCTATTAGCCTTCTTTATAACCTAGAGATAGGTATGGTTATCCCTAGTTTATGAATGACCTTGAGAGTTATAGATGGTAAGTAGCTAAAATATGATCACAAGGCTAAAAAGTAGTGAAATCAAAAATTTACATCCAATCATTGTGATTTCAGAATTCATGGTTTTTGAATTGTATGGTAAATGGGTGGGTGTGTGCTCAGCCACTTCAGCCATGCGCAACTCTTTGCAACCCCATGAACTGTAGCCTGCCAGGCTCCTCTGTCCATGGCATTTTCCCAGCAAGAATACTGAAGTGGGTTGCCACGACTTCTTCCAGGGGATCTTCCTGACCCAGGGATCAGACTCATGCCTCCTGCATCTCCTGCATTACAGGCAGATTTTTTACCTCTGAGCCACTGAGGAAGCCCTATGGCAAATGAGTATCAGGAATTAATTCATAACAAAGACATATTTTGAGTAAATTATCTAGATCATTTATTGTAACAATGACTATTAATCCCATTTTGGTATCAGCAAATTGCCTTCTTAAATAAGGAGAAATTAAACACATTTAACATAGTTTTAAAGATTTGGGGGATTAAGAGTATATACCAAGTCCTAAGTGAAAACTCTTTCCAAACATTCTCATTAACCAACAATAATACATAATGCAGTTGTTGAAAATGATTGAAATGCACAGAGTCTGGAAATAGCTACCTGAATCCTTTATATAAATACCTTTTAATTATCTCTATGATTACTATGAATCTAAAAGCAAGTTTTCATTAGAGCATGACATTTTGTTGTGTTCCAATACCAAAGTAATTTATGCTATTTTTGTGGCCATTCTGAAGGATGAAAAAAAAAAAACCTGGACTAAAATATAAGAACTCTCTGGGTTGCTATGGTTTATTAATTGAATAAACAGTACCTTTTTTTCCTGTGCTTTGAAATCCAAAAAACATATATTTATTTTCTGTCATGAAATGGTGTTTTCTTTGCATAGCTAACGTTCACTATACTGTGACTACACAAGAGTGAGTTTAAAATAATGATCGTTATTCTAATAAGCATAGACCCTTGTGAAATCCCTTCTGGCAGTACATTGTTTTATTCCCTCCACAGTTTCTTGAATAACTAATTTGTGGCTCACTGTTTTCTATGTTCTGAACTATTTGAAATACAAGCACTTTGTTATAATAAAAAAATTAGTTTGAGCACAAATATTTACAAACATATATACATAAATGTATTGTTTATACACACACACACACACACATACACACACACACACACACACACACACACACCCCTATGCACCATATTAAATTAGCAAAGGTCTTGGACACCAGACTGCTTAGACACTGGGTCCTGGTTCAGATATTTCCTAACTGTGCAACTTTGGGCAAGTTACTTAAGCTCTCTGTGTCTCTCTTTATTCATTGCAAAATGGTGATAGTATAGCATATTCACAGAGAAGTTGTGAAAATAAATGAGAAAACAAAAATAGTGCCAATGAAAGCTAGCTGCTATTGTTATTAAAGGTATCATGTCTTTATTTGTTCTAGTGACCTAGTAACCATAGATACCAAAAATTTAAATATAGCTGTAAATAATATGACTGTCATACATCTCATTTTTTCTAAATCTGGGAAACACTGAATAATCATAATTATGCTATTTTTAATCCATTATTATCATTATAGTTGTTACTACTGGTAAACTAAGTACCTAAGACAGAAAGCATAGATGGTCAACCCAAGGGCAATTATAAAAGTTTAATTATTATTAGAACATTTTTTTCTAACTAAATTTTATTTTACTGCAATACTGATGAAAAGAAAAACAAGCAGATAATAATTGGGCCAATTCTAGGGTGGGTGATGGGTATGCACCATCTCAAGAAGACCGTTGATTAGGATTCTGTTTTACAATATAACTAAAATGTGTGTCTGGGTGTTTATTTAATATAATAGAGTCTACTTTAGAAATATACAGACTATTTACACACACACACACACACACAAAATCACACTTTTCTCTTCCCAAATCATGAGATTGCATAAAAATGTGTTAAAGCAGAGGTGCAAGTTTGGAAAACAGAGGAAAGAAAACTGTAAGAAGTCTATGGGTGAACATATCAAAATAACTGCTAAGGCAATGTTTTAAAAAATTAACTAAAAATCAGTATGTTTCTCTTTATAACAAAGTTATTTCAGTTTATTTGAAGTCTTAGAAGACTAATGCTAATACATTAATTTCTTCATTTGCCATTTACTCATAACAATTATATATGCTGACACTGGCAGTTCTTTACATATCATTCCGTTATCTGAATTCCAGACACAAAACACTTGAAACAGTCAGTACTCAATGAAAATTTCTTCCTAGGATCTTGTAATTTTTATACAATATAAAATCGCTTATTTTATAGGATAGTCAGTTCTGATAGAGGCTGGAAAGTTTATGAAATTTAAAAATATTTTATTTAATTGAAAAATGCAACATCTTCATCTTCTTTTTACCATTTTCCTATCACTGAAGGGTTTCATACTTTCCTTTAATTGAAAAACTAATTCTATAACCTAGTGTATGTTGCACATATAAAATAGATACAGATAAAATATTAACATAGGTATTGATATGCAAAGTTGTTGTCATGCTAGCACTTTTCATTCTAGAATATTTCTTTTCCTGATAGACTTAGTGAACTACTTAATTGATGACTATGTTTCTTCCTGATGACTCAATAACATTGTAGTTTCAAAATAAACATTTTTTCTTACAAAACAATCAGGCATCTTCATAACAGAAACTAAAAGGCCTAATTCTTATAATCCAAAAGGATTAAATGTTACTTAGAAAACGGCACACAAAATTCACATCATATGCAAATTTCCCTCCTCCATATTTACTTGTTTGTCAAACCACATAACAAGAAAAATCTAAGTAATTATGGATTAATTGCACTCCACGTGCTAGACTGAATCTTTTCAGAGTGAGCTGGGAAGTCTGAGTGTGACTTTCACAGGATCTCAATTTTTACATAGATAAGATGAGGCTTCCTAAAATTATGGTTTAGAAAATGCTTTTAAAATTTATGAAACAAGTAGTCATAGGTGTTCAACATGATTCTCAGATTTTCAAAATGGTAACCTTCTGACAAACTTTTTAAAATGAAAAGGTATGTTCCATAAAGCTTGATAATAATAAAAATTCCCTGACCCAGCCCTGGAGTTTCTGACTCTTTCAGTCTTCAGTTCAGTTCAGTCATTCAGTCATGTCCAACTCTATGCGACCCCATGTACTGCAGTACATCAGGCCTCCCTGTCCATCATCAATTCCCAGAGTTTACTCAAACTCAGGTCCATTGAGTCGGTGATGCCATCCAACTCATTGAGAATGGTGATGCCATTCTCTGTTGTCCCCTTCTCCTACCCGCCTTCAATCTTTCCCAGCATCAGGGTCTTTTCCAATGAGTCAGTTCTTCGCATCAGGTGGCCAAAGTATTGGAGTTTCAGCTTCAGCATCATCCTTCTAATGAATATTTAGGACTGATTTCCTTTAGGATGGACTGGTTGGATCTCCTTGCTGTCCAATGGACTCTCAAGAGTCTTCTCCAAAACCACAGTTCTTGGATATAAACAGAAAATCTGCAGAGCCAACCATCTTACAATTTGAATGTGTTGCTAGATTTATGAAACACAAGTCTCAAAACTTTTTCTTCTAAAACACTATTATGTCTATATTATAAATTACTTTTAAATGAAAAATATTAAAGAATTTGAGTTTTCATTGAGAATAACCTATCTTTCAACCTTCCTGCTTTACTCACTGTTGATTAGACTGGAAAATAAACTAAAAACAATGGCAAATCAAATTGAGTAACTCTTCCACCAAAGAATTTTTAGCATAAATTGAAATAACATTATTAGGTGGATGGAGCTGAAAGATCCCTCAGAACTCTTGGGTTTCCTAAATGAGTTGAGATGGATGAGCTCTGGAATAATATTTTAAGTACATTGAGAGATTTAACCATTAATATATTTTCTTTTCAGTCCTTTGTTGTTGTTGCTGCTGTAATATGGATTAGCACTTCACAATAGCCATTATTATTACCATGCTCAGCAGCAATTGCAAGGGATCATAATTCAAAAGATTAATAGCAAGTGCTCTGAAGATTGACTTCTTAGTTTCAAATCTTGGCTCTACTTCAAAATTGCTCTGCGACTTTGGGCAAGTTGAATCATTGATTTCTAGTTTGAAAATATCGGTATAAAATCATTATTTACCTCACAGAGTCCTGGCAAAGATCAGCTGAAATAATACACATGAAGTTCATATTTTATTGCTTGGCATGAAAAATTTTAATATATATTATCTCTCTATTATTATTATCACATTTATGAATTGAGCCACATTAAAAGAAACCTCAAAACAAAACTGAAGTACATTCTGTGACACTGCTGAATAACTAGTACATTCATTTTTTCACTGAAAAAGTATTGCCTACAGAAAAGTCTATCTTCTCTGTTGTCCCAAGAGTATACTACATTAGCATTTCATTATAATTGTTAACAATAGTTTTGTATATTTTTTCTCATTTAGACTTTGTTATTAAAAGTATGCATACTACTAAAAGAATCACTTGTAACAAACAACAGCAGTCCTATCCCCCTTTAGCTGGCTAATATCACCATTTCTAGACAGAATAATCTTCAGCTACAAGAGGTCCACATATAGTATGACACTGCTGGGCAATAAAAAGCATTGTGCAAGGTGACATTATTCAAAATCATCTTCATACACAATGGAAAGATTATAATTCTGTGGCCTTTAAAACTGTCTGTCAAAACACTGAAAACCTTTAGTGTCAGTTATAACTATATAGGAAAATGAAAAAAAAAAGAAGTAAAAGTAATATTTAATTACAAAATTGCAATTTAAAACAGTAGAAACATTGAAACCAGAATTTTGTTTAAATAAATCTTGTTGATTTGTTTTTATTTTGGCTGTGCTGGGTCTTCGTTGCAACATGTGGGGTCTCCTTGTGGTATCTGGGCTTTCTCTAGTTGTGGACCACAGGATCTACAGCATGTGGGCTCAGTAGTCGCAGCACGCATGCTTAGTTGTCCTGCAGTATCTGAGATTTTAGTTCTCTGATAAGGGTTTGAACCCATGTCACCTGCCTTGGAAGGTGAATTCTTAACCACAGGACCACCAGCCAAAGTTCCTCATCAGTAGTATTTTGAACCGTGCTTGTTACCTCCTTGTAAAACATACAATATAGAGCAAGCATCCTTTCAATGCTTTTCTGAGTTGCCCTTCCTTTATCAGCATCAGTTCCTCTGAGTGATCCATGTTGTCACAACCACATTCCTATTTATGTCAAGAAATTATCTTCAGCTAAATTCCAATGAATGGATATCTTGAGCCTCTTAAACCACAGCAGTTTTAAAGCATTCACATCATCTGCTATTTTTTCTATAATCCATTTATGCTGATTCAAAGTTCACTTGCAGCCTTATAACTCTGTTTACTTGCGCACTTTCACCTTGTGTACCATTTACCTGTTTGATTATTCATTCTTGTAAAATGTCACATGGGTTTGTCATTGGAAGACAAGGAAGTAAAGCATCTCCACTCTTCTGTGTGTTTAACAGGTCTGCACTAACCAATCACCAACAGAGTTTGAAAGTTGTGATACAATCAGTCACAGATCATGATGGGCAGCTAATATTTACATTATTGTTTGCATACTAAAGAGCAAGCAGTGGAGTTTTTACCTTATGCTATTATTCACAATTATTAATAGTATATATGATAACAAATTTGAACCGGGTCTTAGGGAAGCGGTGTCATTAAACATGCTTACTGAACTTTGTGTGATAGAAAACTGCAAAATGAGGACACATATTAATATTTTGACTAGATCTTTTGGAACTTACTTCCATGCATCTAAATAGCATGGTTATATTTGTGCTTTTTTGTTTTATTTTTAACCATTTTCTTTTGACTTTCCACTACAGAAGAGGATATACAATGTTCTATTACCACCATTTCATTGTTGCTCCTATGCACGCCAATGCAAGCATGTGTGCACATACGCACAAACACACACATATTCTGTCCCCATATATACACATATTTATATCATAATTTGGGTTTTGCCAGTTAAATTAGGCTAGATGATGCTGCAACAATAAACAATCCTGGTATTTCCATGGCTTAAAATAAAAGGTTTCATTTTTATGTTGTTCTAGCAAAACCCAATGCTGATCCAGGACACTCTCCAAGACCCTTGTCACGAAGGTGATAACTCAACAATTAAGACTGAAATAGGCTCCATAATTTAATAGTTGATTCCTTTGGAAAGTATGTCTTCTTCACCCAATTCAGCCAGGAAACAGAGCGCTAAAGGGACCCACACAGGCAATTAAAGTCTTCAAATCAGAAGGGACATGGGTAACCTGTTTCCACAGCCTACTAGCCAGAAGTTATGATAAGGCTTTGCCTAACTTCGAGGAGCTAGGAAAATGTAATTCTCCTTTATTTCAGAGAAAGAGGAAAATTGGTTACAGCTGAGTAATGGAAGCTTCTTACTAGTTAGGCAGTATTCAGCATTCATATTATTTGAACTCTATGAACATTATTCTTACAAAGAAAAATACTATCAATAAAACACCTTCTCTCCTGAAGAGTTTTCTCCCCCACTTCAGAATTGAAAACTGTCTTTACCCCCTTATTTTCCTAGGTATTTTTATTAATTCAATGCTTCACACCTTTTCTTTGTCTAAATCTCAATAGAGTAATACTCAGCAGCTCTTCTTGAAACATAATCCCATTTAGGAAATCTCTCTCAGATGTGTCTCAACTGCTCTTGTATGTACTGATCTTGCTTTACAACTATTGCCAATTCTGTATTATGGAATCTCCCTGCTTCATCTTCCATGTGCGTGTGTGTTTGTTAGTCGATCTGAATCTTAGTTTGTTAGTGTCTGAATCTTTGCGACCCCATGGACTGCAACTCCCCAGGCTCCTCTGTCCACAGAATTTTCCAGGCAATAATAAACTGGAGTGGGTTTCCATGCCCTTCATGGGATTTTTCCGACCCAGGGACAGAACCCAGGTCTCCCACATTGCAGGCATTCTTTATCATCTGAATCACCAGGGAAGCCCTCATTCTCCACACCATTATTTTAATTTTCTCTTGAGTTGTGTCTCTGTTTTCTGTACCCTTTTTTTTCTCTTTTATTATATTATTTCACTTAGGTTGGTAGGCTGTTTTTTTGTTTTGTTTATGGTTTCCTTTGCTATGCAAAGGTTTTTAATTTGATTAAGTCCCATTTGTTTATTTTTCTTTTATTTCCACTGCATTGGGAGACTGACTAAGGAAATATTGGTACAATTTTTGTCAGAGAATGCTTTGCCTATGTTCTCTTCTAGGAGTTTTATGGTGTCATGCCTTATATTTAAGTCTTTAAGCCATTTTGAGTTTATTTTTGTGTATGGTGTGGGGGTGTGTCTAAGTTCATTGATTTATGTGTGGCTGTCCAACATTTTCAGCATTACTTGTTGAAGAGACTGTCTTTTCTCTATTGTATATTCCTGACACCTTTGTCAAAGATTAATTGTTTACAAGTGAGTTTATGTTTTGATATGAATTTTTTCGCATGTTCACAGCAACTTTTCTTTTCACCCACTCTTCTGAAATTCTACAATAATATTTTCCTTGGAGTTCGCCAATTTTTAACGATTGCTTTGTGCCTCTAGTAGGCCCTTTAATTTAGAAACTTGAGTTTTTAATTCTACTGAAATTTTTAAAGTTTCATTCATTTCTTCCCCTCCAGTATTTTAATTTCTTTCTCCAGAACTGCAATTATGAAATATTGGATGCTTTTAATAGTTCTCTAATTTTTCCTCTAGTTTAACTATAAATTATGAGATATTTACTCAGAATCTTCTAACAAATTTCCCATAGTGTTTTTCATATCTGCTACTGTTTTTAATTTTCTGCTAATATTCATTTTAAATATGTATAATATTAATTTTGAGTTATCTGATGATGTTAATGTTATTTTTAAGAATTGTATTATTGTGTAGTAACTGTTCCTTAAATGCTAATTCATTCTGTTTCTTAGAGACCTTCTTGGGTGTTTTGTGACCCTTCATAAGAAGAGGAATGGAAACTCTGAGAAATGGGATGTTTCTGATTGTGAACTCTTTGTTTGAGACCCAGCTTCACATTTTTTTGGTGGAAACCTTCAATATTAATCAGTTCAGTTCAGTCACTCAGTTCTGTCCAACTCTTTGCAACCCAATGGACTACAGTGCAAGAGGCCTCCCTGTCCATCACCAACTCCTGGAGTTTACTCAAACTCATGCCTATTGAGTCGGTGATGCCATTCAACCATTTCTCATCCTCTGTCATCCCCTTTTCCTCTCACCTTCAATCTTTTCCAATATCAGGATCTTTTCAAATGAGTCAGTTCTTTGCATCAGGTGGCCAAAGTATTGGACTTTCAGCCTGAACATCAGTCCTTCCAATGAATATGCAGGACTGATTTCCTTTAGGATGGACTGGTTGGATTTCCTTGCAGTCCAAGGGACTCTCAACAGTCTTCTCCAATGCCACAGTTCAAAAGCATCAATTCTTCGGTGCTCAGCTTTCTTTATAGTCCAACTCTCACATCCATTCATGACTACTGGAAAAACCATAGCCTTGATTGGATGGACCATTGTTGGCAAAGTAATGTCTCTTTTTTTTTTTAATATGCTTTCTAGGTTACTCATAACTTTTCTTCCAAGGAGTAAGTGTCTTTTAATTTCATGGCTGCAGTCACCATCTGCAGTGATTTTGGAGCCCCCCAAAATATAAAGTCTCTCACTGTTTCCACTGTTTCCCCATCTATTTCCCATGAAGTAATGGGACCAGATGCCATGATCTTATTTTTCTGAATGTTGAGTTTCTGCCATAAGGGTGGTGTCATCTGCATACCTGAGATTATTGATATTTCTTCCTGAAATCTTGATTCTAGCTTGTGCTTCATCCAGTCCAGTGTTTCTCATTATTTACTCTGCATGTAAGTTAAATAAGCAGGATGACAATACACAGCCTTGACATACTCCTTTTCCTATTTGGAACCAGTCTGTTGTTCCATGTCCAGTTCTAACTGTTGCTTCTTGACCTGCAGGTCAGGTGGTCTGGTATTCCTACCTCTTTGAGAATTTTCCACAATTTGTGATGATCCTCACAGTCAAAGGCTATGGCATAGTCAGTAAAGCAGAAATAGATGTTTTTTTTTGAAACTCTTTTGCTTTTTCGATAATCCAACAGATATTGGCAATTTGATCTCTGGTTCTTCTGCCATTTCTAAAACCATCTTGAAAATCTGGAAGTTCACGGTTCATGTACTGTTGAAGCCTGGCTTGGAGAATTTTGAGCATTACTTTACTAGCGTGTGAGATGAGTGCAATTGTGTGGTAATTTGAGCACTCTTTGGCATTGCCTTTCTTTGGGATTGGAACGAAAACTGACTTTTTCCAGTCCTGTGGCCACTGCTCAATATTAATACCTTTAGACTTCCTTGTAGCTGGATGTATTCAACAAGGGGAAACCCTCAAATGTCCTGCCTGGAGGATAAAAATATGGTGGCCAGCTTTGAAGGAACCAAGTGGATGAGAATAAGGTCTCCAAACTTAGTATGTAAACATTAATCATTTGATTTCTGTTTGGGACTCTTGCCTTTGTGGCTTCTGTGTTCCACTGATGATCCTTCTGTTTCACCCTATTAAGTAATTGAGACTCTAATGGTCTAAGAGACAGAAGTGACTAGAAAATCTAAGTTCTTAAACAGATTTGAAGAAACCCTCTTCCCTTAGCTTGGTTCCACCTCTCTTTGAGGTGGTGTCTACTGCTACCAGGACTTAAGCCTCTGCATTCTGTGGTTTATCAGGTCAGTGCTCAGTTTTCTGCTCCTCCAGCTTATCATTTAGCTCTCACAGGTCTCTCAACGTTGTTACCGTCCAACACTTGCTTTTCACAACCAAAATTTTATTTTTTATCACATTCCTCACATTGTCCTTATTAGTTAATGTCTTTGAAAATTTCCTTTACTGTTTTTTTAACGGACTTTAATAGAAAGAAAAATATGTGTATTATTTCAATGTCTATGTTCAATTTTTCATCTGAACCTAGAAGCTTCTTTATAGTTTTTAAATATAAACTAAAAATCAATAATTCCCTAAGGTATTGTAATCCTGTTGATCAACATTCCTGGAAATCCCTTTGATGGATGTGTGAAAGAACCTTGAAATTTAACCTTCCAGTCAGGTATAAGTGGCTCTCGACCACTTTTTGGAGAAGAATTTCCTTCTCTCACATAGAGACCATTCACTTGGGCTGGATGCATCAAAGAAATGTTGATTTTCCTCCTCATGATCTATCCCATCTATTCTTATTGACTGTAGACAAATGGTTCTTAGGAACGCAGACCTTGATCAGCAGCAGAATCATTATCTGAAAACATATTAGAAATAAGACCTTGGCCTACTGAATCAGAATCTCTGTAGGAGGCCTACCAACCCATTTTATCAAGTCCCTCAGGAGGTTTTGGTTCATGCTAAAGTCTGAGAAACACTGCTGTAGACAAATAACTTGGATCGGGTCTTATCGTAACACCAAAGTAAAATTATGGACCCATGCTATAAAACAGTGCTTATTCATCACGAGGACTGTAAAATGATTAAATAAATATTGGTTGCAAAATGGAGATGGGTCTTAAAAGTGTTAGAAGATGGACAGAATTTAAGGTTGAAGGAGAAATAGTTCATTGAAATCGGGCCACTCAGGATCTAATATTTGGCAAGAGCACCTAGAGTGAGTCCTAATAAGCTAGCTAATTGAAACATAAGCATGACAATGAAGTGGGGATGTCATATTCCCTTGACAGAGTATTGAGGAAAAGGTCACTGGGGCATTACAACTGGGCATTCAAAACAGAATATGACTCTCTCTGACTCTATTCCCCAAGAGGGCTTACAAAGCCTTCTACTTATGCAGGTAAAATAACTGTCTTGTGAGGTGAGCAGCAGCAGCATTAAATAAGCTAATGAAAAAGTAATTAATTCATTAATTAAAAAGCCTCAGTGATGTCTATCTTTTGCAAGCAAGTGATCATGGTAGGTCATTGCCTTGCATTTGGACTGTCTAGTGTCAAGGCAGATCATAGGATCCTAAGGTAACAGAGGTCATATTGTGGAAATTATAGGTTTTCTTGGTGGCACTAGTGGTAAAGAACCTGTCTACCAAAGCAGGAAATGTAAGAAATATGTGTTCGATCCCTAGATTGGGAAGATCCCCTGGAGAAGGAAATGGCAATCCACTCCAGTATTCTTGCCTGGAGAATCCCATGGACAGAAGAGCCTGGTGGGCTACAGTCCATGAGGTCACAAAGAGTTGGACATGACTGAAGTGACTTAGCATGCACACGCACATGGTGGCAATTAAGAAGGGGAAGATAATTGTATTAACTTCCAAGCTTAAATGATAACCAGGGAACATTGTTCTGCAGATGTTTATGGTAATGGCGCTAACAACCAAGGTATCTATAGGGTCAAGAAACCTGGGAAGCCACATGTGGTATTACTTTCCTTATATAACTAAGATCAAGAGCTGTGAGATGAAGGTCAATGTCAGTTGCCACAATGTAAAATTGTGATAGTTTCTTCAGTTTCCAGGTCTAAAGCAATTCTCAAATTCAGATCTCCATTGACTGAACAGGAGGGCAGATCCATTTGAGGAAGAATTCAACAAAACATTTGGCCCTCCTTCCGTAGTTATGAGAAGGCAATGGCACCCCAATCCAGTACTTTTGACTGGAAAATCCCATGGACGGTGGAGCCTCGTGGGCTGCAGTTCATGGGGTCGCTAGCAGTTGGACACAACTGAGCAACTTCCCTTTCCCTTTTTACTTTCATGCATTGGAGAAGGAAATGGCAACCCACTCCAGTGTTCTTGCCTGGAGAATCCCAGGGACAGGGGAGCCTGGTGGGCTGCCATCTATGGGGTCGCACAGAGTGGGACACGACTGAAGCGACTTAGCAGCAGCAGCAGCAGCTGTAGTTATGAATTCCTCACTACCTGAAAAGCATCTCCTGATATACTCTTGGACCTTGGAGAGACTGAGCACCCAAGACATAACTCACTGCTGAAATCATAGTTACTCTTCATTCGTTGTGTATTTTTATATTTACCAAGTTGGTGGAAGGACAGCAGCAATCCCTCTGGAGATGGAAATGGGACATTTTAGATCGGCTCTAATCAGATCCAGAGTGGAAAACAGTGCCCCTCAGTTGTAGCTATTGGTTCTCGGTAAGCAACTGAGGGAGGGGGAGAAATATAGGGTCCTGTCAGAACATGAGTCAGCTTGATACAGTGACACAAGCGGAAATTAGATTTCCATTACAGTGATGTGCTCAAATCAACCCTTTAGGGAGCCTTTCAAACAGTATACTTGACTATCAAGTTTGAATGGAAGGACAGTAACCTAAGGGAAGAATGTGCAGACTTTTGGACAGTGGCTAAAAGCTTGGCTGCTGGGCAGGAAAGATTGTAAAATAAGGATGAGTTTTTCTAGAAAAGAGAGATAGATCTCTGGAAGGAGAATAGAACAGATGAATTTTTATGAGTTTTGTCAATGCCCATCAGAAAATTCACTTCAGAGATTATGTTCAATACCCTCTCACTCATCACCCTTTACTTTTGTCTATTTTCTTTGTTCTCATGTCTTTCTCTCTCATAGTTTTCTTCCTTATTTAGGTGGATTCCTTTTTCTGATGGCTTCCCCAAAACAGTTGCATAAAAATTACATATCTTTAGAACATTCATATCTTTGGTATACACTTATGACTTATATTTACCTGGGTAGATAATTCTATGCTTGAAATTATTTTCCTTCAGAAATTTTAAGATATTACATTTTTATTTTTGAGTTGCAATATTGCTGCTAAAAAATCTAATATCAATTTTTTTTTTGCTCTTTTTCCACATTATTCCTTTTGCTTTTCTCTATGTAAGCTTAGTCTATTCCTGGTGTCCTGAATTATAAAGATAATGCGTTTTAAAAATTTTATTAAAGATTTTAAATTTCATTTATTGCCCCAAGCCTTCAATGGGGACCTTTTAATCTAGAAACTTATGGTAATTAATTCTACAAACATTTTAATATATTTGATTATTTTCTCCTACTCATTTTCTATAGTCACTTCTTCAGGAAATTGTGTTAATTGAATGTTGGTGCTCATTCAACACCACTGCACTATTCTTGTATAGTACTTTGTTTTAGCCTATTTTAAACTTTATTTTCATCTTTCTTTGTGAGAATTTTCTCAACTTTGAAATAAAAATTCTTTATTTCATTGATTATTTTGACACATGATTAATATAATAGGCTCTTCTTTCTCAATTTTTCTCTTTAAATTACATTTTATAGTACTTAATAAATTCATATATTTTGGAATTTTTATTTTGCTCATGAAATATTTATTTCCCTTAGGTTTCTGTGTTTTGCTTACTTGTCTGTGAATCATCCTAGGTACCTATTTATATTTAAGGAAAATCATTAAGCAGAATTAGCATGGTGTAATGAATTTATTATGTTGTTATATATTGTTGGAAGATTCCAAAATTTTGGCACCTTTTTTTTTTCTTTAGTAATATTCAGAAGAGAAGAGTCCTTCTAGAATCCAAGATAAGCAAGAGCATCAAGGGCCTTACTTTCACTTATTTTTCCCCCCTTTTTACTCCAGAGTTCCCCTATCTTTTCTGCCTCATCCGTCTGCTGAAGTGACCATTGTCCCCAAAGTCCAGGGGGACAATGGTCCTGCTTTGCATCAATATTAGTAGGAGTCACCTGAAACTGAATGTGAACTTGGGAATATGAAGGTTTAACTTTTGCTTATAAAGTCTTTCATCCAATCCACTTATTCGTTTTTGTGAGGTATTTGATACTTCAGTCAGCATTATTTCAAACAACCAAAACAATGGTGTGCAATAGAAGCATCAAAAGGAAGACAAAGTAAGCAAGAAATATGTTCTTTGTGGAATTTTGCTTAGTGACTTTTTTTTTCTATTTAGGAGCAATATAGAAAATTAGATATAAAATATGCAGAGATACATAAGTAGATAGATATAGATAGATGTCATTGTTGTTTGGTTGCTAAGTCGTGTCTGACTCTTCTGTGATCCCATGGACTATAGCCCTCCAGGTTCTCTGTCCATGGGCTTTCCCAGGCAAGAATACTGGAGTGGGTTGCAATTTCCTCTTCAAGGGATCTCTCCAACCCAGGATGGAACCTGTGTCTCTTGTGTCTTCTGCACTGGCAGACAGATACTTTACCACTAGCGCCATCTAAGTACAATAACTCATGACTAATGGTTGAATGATTCTACAGTTAGGTTTCTATAGAGAAAATGCTATGCAATCAGTAGCAAACAAAGAGAAGTTTAAATGTAGAAATACGGCAGCAAGAAAATAAAAACTTAAAAGCCAATTTAAAAAATACAGATAGAATTTTATGGAACATATGAAAAGAATGTGAGTATAAAATCAGCATTTGCTTTTCTTCTCACTGCATTTGGTTAGATAGACATTCTTGGCCATTGAAGATTTTTAGAAACATGCTGAAAAATACCTTTATTTTATTAGAAAACTATATTGGCCCCGTCTTTATTGCATACATATATTTTTCATTCATATTTCATTCAATTTGATCTTTTGGATTTAATAGATTTAAATACCTGCCTAGGGCAAATGTAAAGAAAAAATTTTGTCCCCCATACATACATTTTAATAAACGAAAGCAGTAGGGCGTAATAAAATTTCAGATTCTTTAAACAAATAAAATATTCATTATTAATATGGCTTTTTATTAGAAGAAATCTTCTTAGTTTTAAATGTTAGAAAACTGAAACTGAAATAAGTTCTATATGACAAAAAATCATACATCAATTACTAGAGCATCTGTTCTCCAATATATTGGTCTACATACCATGTGCCTAAGTGTCTCTAAAATGTTATTTTTAAGCCCAATTGTTGCTGTTCATTGGGCTTCCCTGGTGGCTCAATGGTAAAGAATCAGATTGCCAATGCAGGAGATGCAGGTTCGATCCTTGGGTCAGGAAGATACCCTGGAGGAAGGAATAGAAATCCACTCTAGTATTTCTTGCCTGGGAAATCCCATGGACAGAGGAGGCTGGCAGGCTACAGTTCATGGGGTCACAAAAATGTCAGGCACGACTTAGCAACTAAACAACAACAATATGACTTTTCATTATGTGAACCAGTACATTTTCTAGGTATGCAATTATTTCTAAAGGATTCACACAAATTTCTCAGAATTTATTATTACTCATTCTTTTTTCCTTCAACAGATATTTCTTAAGTATTATGGGTGTTTATACTATACTAGGAATATCATTAATAGGCAAAAAAGAAATGCCTATTGGATATTCTTCACCAATAGTTGAATTTTTAAAATAAGAAGCAAGAAGGTGTGCTGCTAAGAATCTTTCAAAATTTAATGCCTTTCTCCACATTTTTGTTCTACATAAGAACATCCAGGAGCCCCAGCTTCCTCCACTCATGAGAAATTTATCACCATGCAGCCTAGTCAGAATAATGTAAATGCTATAATCAACATGTTCCATAAGGAATGCAGTAATCACTACAGGTTAAATAGAGAAAGTTTTAATATTCAGGATGTTTTCCTAGCACTTTGAAAAGCTTCAGCACCAAGATAAGACTCTAGGTGACATAAGGCAACCACAGCAACCTCCTATGCACCCTGGGAGGAACCCTACAGCAGACCACCCCTTTGTAATCACAAGCACCACCTAGAATCACAATTGCTATTGTTAGCTGTTTAGTCATGTCCCATTCTTAGCCCATGGACTGTAACCTACGAGGTTCCTCTGTCCACGGGGATTCTCCAGGCCAGAATATTGGAGGGGGTTGCCATGCTCACCTTCAGGGGATTTTTCCCAGCCCAGGGATTGAACCCTTATCCCTTAAGTCTCCTGCTTTGGTAGGACAGTTATTTACCACTAGTGCCACCTGGGAAGCCCAAAGTACCCTTTAATGAGCTTTAATGAGTACTTTTTGGAGAAGAAAATGTCAACCCACTCCAGCATTCTTTCCTGAAGAATTCCATGGACAGAAGAGCCTTGTGGACTCCAGTTCATGGGGTCTCAAAGAGTCGGCCATGACTGAGACAATAATCAATGTGTATTTCTGCATTTATTTCAGGTCCTTGGAGCCAGCTCTTAACTTAGTGCATAGAGTATATATCGGTATCAGAAATAGAAACACTTTTACTTTTTCACTAAGATAACTTAAGTAGAAATTGTTGTTGATGTTTAGTCGCTAAGTGGTGTCTGACTGTTTGCAACCCCATGTATTCTTTGATGAGCCCAGTAGGCTCCTCTGTGCATGGGATTTCCCAGGCAAGAATACTGGAGTGGGTTGCCATTTCCTTCTCCACGTGACTTTTCTGACCCAGGGGTTGAACCTGAGTCTCCTGCATTGGTAGGCAGATTCTGTCCTACTGAATCATCAGGGAAGCTAAATAGAAATTAAGTAGATTAATAAATCTCTACCCCTACATCACATTCATTCTCACAATGCCCAGCAAAGAGTCATTTCTATAGCAATATCAAACTTTAATATAAGTCCACCTATATTGAGGCCCTCTTCTAATTACTTGTAATTATTCATAAAATGCCACAACTCCAATAAATAGATGTCTTTATTGTCTTTATTTTAAAATAGAGAATTTGAGTCACAGGTTAAATAGTTTGCCCAGGTTTACAACAGTGGTAAATAACTCTAAACCCTTGGATTTTAAACTCTGAGTTTTGCTGTCTCTGAGTGTTCAATATAACTTTACATGGAGAATAAATTAATATAGAATGGAAAAGAATTTTATAAGTATTTCCTTTTTTTTCTCAATACAATTCTCAAACTAAACTTAATAAGTCTGTTATATCTTTTAACCTCATTACAGTACCTTGAAGATTTCTGAGGACTAATTACTGTTTATCAAGGAAAAAACATCAGCACACATTGTATTCAATGAGGACATATTGGATAATTTTCTAGATGTTTTTCACATGTTCAGAGAAGTTAAAGGCAAGCGTAATTATTGCACTGGGTTGTGTGGGAAGGATGTATTTTTATTTCACTTATAATGCCTTAGATATGAGACTTCCATTCAGAGGACTCTAGCCAGATCATGAATTTAACCAAGGGTATAACAGTGGCTCATTTTTATAACAGAGGAGAAAACATAAGTCAATACAGACAAAAAGACCAGCATTTAAAAATGAATGATGATAGCTGATGAATCAATTCTGCCTATTACCATGTTACAGTAATAAGAGGAAAAGGATATTCAAAGCTGAAGGGTAGTAAATATGGAGCAAATAAACTAAAATGGTATAACAAAGTGCACAATCAACCTATGGGATATACTACTACAGAATGTAATTTCATTGAATAATGTGGATGGATTCCTCAAACATTCAGGCAATATTTTATGACCATCGACCACATTTGTCTTCATATAAGTTAAAAAGATGATAATCAAATCTCATGCTTCTGGAAGGAAAGTGATTGCCTATTAGATATTGTTTTAGATAATGTTTTTATTTGGTTTCTTCTGAATTATAGGCTGTTATAGGGAGGATGTGAACTTTCTTTTTATTCTTTGTATTTCCTGTTTGTCCCACTTCAGGACATTTATCTCATATTGCTGTATTGAAGTTATTTGTGCACAAATCCAAGTCATTTAAATCTTTAAGCTAACTCTTCAGTGGGAAGAACTACATTTATTCAACTGATGTTTTCCAAATAGCTAATAAAGCAAATAACATATGTAAGGAGTTAAGAAGTATATGCTACATATTTCTTAGAGAAAGAGCCACCTACTGAAAAGATTAAACATATTTTAACATTCTTCTGAAATGTTATTTGGAAAAATAGAATATGTCCTCCATGTATATTACTTCTAAGTAGCATGACTAATAACATAGCGTTAATTTTTCATTGATTCATTTCTTCATTATTCCTTCCTGAGATATTGACTTGATATTATAATATTATACCCAATTTACAGAAGGGAAAACTGAACACGAGGAAGGTGGTCACTCCTTCTATCTAACTCATGCAGGTAAAAATCAAGAACTCAAGAAGTCAAACCTATTAATTTTTAACCCATGATCTTTCTGTATAAAAGTCTGTACCTCAGCAATTATTTAATCCCCAGAACTAAAGTATTTCACTATGCTAAATACATGAAATCCCAGGGCAAATCATTACTTTTTTTGGTTAAATTTTCAGTAGTCTGTTTACTATTTTACAAGTACAAACTTTGCTTGGACCTTTAGACACAGCTTTTGGAGAGAAAGCTGTGAGAAGGCACCAATATGATGAATAACAATGGCCTGGTTGTATAAGATTAAAAATGATTTAATTGTAGAAGGTAGGATGAGAAAATGCTTTAACGAAGCAGTTGAAAAGTTCTATCCTTTCATTTGTATGGTAGTGTGTAAATGGGTACTACTCAGTTGCTTCAGTCATGTCCCACTCTTTGAGACCCCCTGGGCTGTGACACACCAGGCTCCTCTGTCATGGGATTCTCCAGGCAAGAATACTGGAGTGTGTTGCCATTCCCTCCTGCAGGGGATCTTCCCTACCCAGGGATAGAACTCTCTTCTCTTGCATTGGCAGGTGGTTCTTTACCACTAACACCCCCTGGGAAGCTCTTGCATACATTAATGTACAAATAAATAGTAACAATTTGCAAGATTTTTGAGAAAAATCTACACTTTTCTCTACAGACAATAGAAGCTTATGTTTTTAATGCTCTACAAGAGAAGTAAGGCCATTAACAGCAGTGATTCTGTAACCACTCTCTGAAAAGCAAACTTAAATACCCTACCACCCAGATAATACATCACCTAGAACAATTTCTTGATATTTCAAACCTAAAATTAAAAGATGCTTCCTCAAGAAAAGCTGTGACCATCCTAGACAGCATATTAAAAAGCAAAGCCATTTGCTTTGCCAACAAACGTCCATCTAGTCAAAGCTATGGTTTCTCCAGGAGTCATGTATGGATACGAAAGTGAAAGTCACTTAGTTGTGTCCCACTCTTTGTGACCCAGTGGGCTGTAGGCCACCAGGCTCCTCTATCCATGGGATTCTTCAGGCAAGAATACTGGAGTGGGTTGCCATTTCCTCCTCCAAGGGATCTTCCCAACACAGGGATTGAACCCAGGTCTCCTGCATTGCAAGCAAATGCTTTAACCTCTGAGCCACCAAGGAAGCCTGTATAGAGGTGAGAGTTGGACTGTAAAGAAAGCTGAGCACTGAAGAATTGATGCTTTTGAATTGTGATGTTGGAGAAGACTCTTGTGAGTCCCTTGGACTGCAAGATCAAATCAGTCCATCCTAAAGGAAATAATTCCTGAATATTCATTGGAAGGACTGATGCTGAAGCTGAAGTTCCAATATACTGGCCACCTGATGTGAAGAACTGACTCATTGGAAAAGATCCTGATGCTGGAAAAGATTGAAGGCAGAAGAAGAAGGGGACGACAGAGGATGAGATGGTTGGATGGCATTACTGACCTGATGCAAATGAGTTTGAGTAAGCTCTGTGAGTTGGTGATGGACACAGAAGCCTGGCATGCTGCAGTCCACTGGGTCACAAAGAGTCAGACACGATTGAGCGAGTGAATTGAACAGAACTGAATATGACCAAAACTTCTGACATTTCATCCAATACCTCCTTTTACCCAATTCTCATGATTTTATTAAATAACAATTCCATATTTTCATTTGCTCAGACTTTAAAACTAGGATTAACCTTCATTTTCTCATTCTCTCACATTCTAGAGAAATCCACTTGCAAATCCTTACACTTTCATTTTCAAAATCAGTCAGGAATCTAATCAAAGTTACTCTGTGTTTGGAAAAACTGTCAGCCCAGAACAACTCCCATCATCCATCACCTGAACCACTACATAATCTCCTAACTGGTCTCCCTATCTTCCCACTTATCCTATGTCTCATTTTAGCATCCAGAATTATCATTTTATTTTTTGCTTCCGACCTCACTATGCAAAATGTAAGATATTAGTTCCCCCACTGGGGATTGAACCCATGCCGCCTGCAGTGGAAGCATGGACTCTAAACACTGGGCCACCAGGAAAGTTTCCAGAATTATCATTTTATAGTAAAAGAGACATTTCCCTTTCACATCTCATATCACTTATAATAAAATCCCAAACTATATTTTTCAAGACCTTGCATGATCTGATGCCTGATTACATTTTCAACTTTATTTCCTACCCCAGTTTCTTCTCTTTCTTGGACTCAGAACTGTTGCTCTTCCAACTATTCTGCAAAACCATCTAGAAAGCTCACTTTTAATATTCTTGTCCTAGATATTCAAAAGGCTGCATATTTGATTTTCTTCAACATGTCACCTCCTCAAAGTCTTCCATGATTACCCATATATAAAGAGGGAACCTCTCACAGTGATTGCTTGATTATTACTGAGATTGTATTTTATATTGATTTGTTCTTTGTCTGAACTCCTCACCATAATATAATATTCTTGAGCATGGAAACTCAGTCCACTGTAATACCCATAAATGCTAAAAATAATAACTTCCACACAGTAGGTATTCTGTAAGTATTGGATGAACTAGTGGCTACTACATTTGTTTATATTTATGTAAAATATGTTGAAAGAACAAATACATTGCCTGTGAAACAGTTCAATCTGAATGCATGCACATACATACAGGTGCTCCTAATTTGCTAGATGTTTAATTAGATAAGTGGCAGTCTAATTGGGAGAAAAAAGCTATATAACAGGGTAATGATAAAATGAAGAGATGTAAATGTATGAGAGAAGAGAATCTCAAGGAAAACATACAAAGAAAGCAAATGAAAATAAAGTGGATCATTGGAGTAACTGAAGAAATGAAGTATTGTATGGGTATTGTGAGCTTTCCTGGTAGCTCAGCTGGTAAAGAATCTGCCTGCAATGTGGGAGGCCTGAACTTGATAGCCGGGTTGGGAAGATCCCCAGGGAACAGCTACCCAGTCCAGTATTCTGGCCTGGAGAATTCCATGGGCTGTATATTATTGTATGAGTAAAACTAGAGAAATTTGTGAAGAAAGTAGTTTTATTTACTTACACTTACATGTGTTCATGCTCAGCCGTGTTCCACCAGGCGCTTCTGTCTGTGGAATTTTCCAGGCAGGAATACTGGAGTGCATTGCTGTTTCTTCAACCAGGAGATCTTCCTGACCCAAGGATCAAAACCAAGCGTCTTGCATCTCCTGCATTGGCAGGTGGACTTTTACCGCTGCACCACCTGGGAAGCCCTGTATTTACTTAAGAGAGTGGATATTCGTATGTATCAATGGGCAAAATGCAATCAGTAGACAGCCTGGACTGTATGATGCTAGTTAAGATGGGTTCCTTAAAGTCATATTCTCCTGGGCTGCCTGCTTCACCAAGATACTCTTCCCGAAACAAGTGAGAGCAAAGTTACCAACAATGTTAGATGACTGGCTCCTTTTCTCCGCCCTGATTCTTAACAACAATAGTTTTTCAACTCTGGAAGTCAAATCATGACATCTCTTTAAACTCGTACGTATTATTTCCCTGGTGCCAGAAATGGATGTGTCATGGAGAGATGGCCTACAGCTATGCCTTATAAGGCTGAAAAATAAATAAAGCACACTGTATTCTTCCTGTTGTCAACTTTCTCATTGTAACTAAACCAGGCTGTCCCCCTTCATTCTGTTTGTTCTGACAAGTTTGCAGTTCAGGCCATCTATTCCCTTTCAGAGTGTTCTGTTGATAAAGTACTTGGTCAGAGGAAAAGTCCTAGTGAGCTCATCAGTGCAAGATTTTCACTGATCCAGCTGTTCATACTATTTTCCATGGCAAGTCAGCAAGGCTTAAGTGTGCAACCATTGTCAGGGTGCACCTGAAATGATAGATCCAGGCAGTTGTCTTGTGGGTTGTTTTTAAAATGTATTCTATCAGATGTGCTCAGTGTTTTAACATAAATGTTCTACTTGAATCCTAAGAAAAACTCAGGAATCACCATTTTTTCTTTTGTTACTTAGAAAATG
Organism: Ovis aries; assembly: GCF_016772045.2. NCBI lineage: Eukaryota > Metazoa > Chordata > Mammalia > Artiodactyla > Bovidae > Ovis > Ovis aries. The sequence goes on along the minus strand of NC_056056.1, from coordinate 197,875,158 downwards.
ATCATCATCACAACTAAATTTCATTCAGTGGAAGCCCTTAGACACTTGTTACCAGGACACACCTTTAAGAAAGTCCCTTCCATTCAGTCTAAGAAGAGTTGAAAAAAACTACCATTGGCTAAAGATGCTATATTGTTTGCTTACATTCACCTCTGAATATCAGCCTGAAAGTTAACGATTCACCGGCCTTGGCAAAATTACTATTTATCTTAGACTGTGGGTCTCTGATCTGGAAATACTCAAATCTAAGAATGGTACCCTTTGAAGACAAAGGTTCTACAATATAGGCATTTTTGTACATCTTGGGGCTTCCCTGGTAGCACTATTCTTAAAGAACCCATCTGCCAATGCAGGACACATTAAGAGATGAAGGTTTGATCCCTGGGTTGAGAAGATCCCCTGGAGAAGAACAAGGTAACTCACTCCAGTATTCTCGCTTGGAGAATCCCATGGACAGAGGAGCCTGGCAGGCTACAGTCCATAGGATCTCAAAGAGTCAGACATGACTGAAGGGACTTAGCATGCACATGTATATCTCAATCTATCTTGTTTCCAGGAATTGTGTGCAATGTCCTAAGCTAAACCAAGAGAAGTAGGATCCAGTTATCAATGTTAAAAATTGGTGAAAAGTATTCTAACAAAATCTAACAAAAACTCGGAAATTATTTGATGAGGGAATTATCTGATGAGTTTCACTATTGGAGGGACATAAGAAAATGATTTGGTTAACCATCTCACCTTCTATTCAATTCACTTAGTTATGAAAGACTCATAATTAAAGTTTTATTCCCAAATTATTTATATAATGTGGTTCCAGTTTTCTGAAAACTGGACTAAAATGTATTTATATGTATCCTAAATGAAATATTAAAATGATTTTTAGAGTAAATTATTGAATTGTGGCCATATGTTTTCAAATTTTAAAGTTATACAGATTAAAAATGAAAATTTTGATACTTCCAGTGAATTTTGAGAAGATAATTACATTATCTAATGAGATTCAGTTCAGTTCAGTCACTCAGTCGTGTCCAACTGTTTGCAATCCCATGAACTACAGCACGCCAGACCTCCCTGTCCATCACCAATTCCCAGGGTTCACTCAAACTCATGTCCATTTAGTTGGTGATGCCATCCAGCCATCTCATCCTCTGTCGTTCCCTTCTCCTCCTGCCCCCAGTCCCTCCCAGCATCAGTGTCTTTTCCAATGAGTTAACTCTTCACATGAGGTGGCCAAAGTACTGGAGTTTCAGCTTTAGCATCAGTCCTTCCAGTGAACACCCAGGACTGATCTCCTTTAGGATGGACTGGTTGGATCTCCTTGCAGTCCAAGGGACTCTCAAGAGTCTTCTCCAACACCACACTTCAAAAGCATCAATTCTTTGGCGCTCAGCTTTCTTCACAGTCCAACTCTCACATCCATACATGACCACTGGAAAAACCATAGCCTTGACTAGATGGACCTTTGTTGGCAGACTAATGTCTCTGCTTTTCAATATGCTATCTAGGTTGGTCATAACTTTCCTTCCAAGGAATAAGCATCTTTTAATTTCATGGCTGCAACCACCGTCTGCAGTGATTTTGGAGCCCAAAACAGTAAAGTCTGACACTGCTTCCACTTTTTCCCCATCTATTTCCCATGAAGTGATTGGACCAGATACCATGATCTTCGTTTTCTGAATGTTGAGCTTTAAACCAACTTTTTCACTCTCCTCTTTCACTTTCATCAAGAGGCTTTTAGTACCTCTTCACTTTCTGCCATAAGGGCGGTGTCATCTTCATATCTGAGGTTATTGATATTTCTCCTGGCAATCTTGATTCCAGCTTGTACTTCTTCCAGCCCAGCGTTTCTCATTATGTACTCTGCATAGAAGTTAAATAAGCAGGGTGACAATATATAGCCTTGATATACTCCTTTTCCTATTTGGAACCAGTCTATTGTTCAATGTCCAGTCTAACTGTTGCTTCCTGACCTGCATATAGTTTTCTCAAGAGGCAGGTCAGGTGGTCTGGTATTCCCAACTCTTTCAGAATTTTCTACAGTTTATTGTGATCCACATAGTCAAAGGCTTTGGCATAGTCAATAAAGCAGAAACAGATGTTTTTCTGGAACTTTCTTGCTTTTTCCATGATCCAGAGGATGTTGGGAATTTGATCTCCGGTTCCTCTGCCTTTTCTAAATCCATCTTGAACATCTGGAATTTCACAGTTCATGTATTGCTGAAGCCTGGCTTGGAGAATTTTGAGCATTACTTTACTAGCGTGTGAAATGAGTGCAGTTATGCGGTAGTTTGAGCATTCTTTGCCATTGCCTTTCTTTGGGAATGGAATTAAAACTGAAATTTTCCAGTCTTGTGGCCACTGCTGAGTTTTCCAAATTTGCTAGCATATTGACTGTATTACTTTCACAGTATCATCTTTCAGGATTTGAAATAGCTCAACTGGAATTCCATCACCTCCACTAGCTTTGTTCATAGTCATGCTTTCTAAGGCCCACTTGACTTCACATTCCAGGATGTCTCGCTCTAGGTGAGTGACCACACCATAGTGATTATCTTGGTCATGAAGATCTTTTTTGTACAGTTCTTCTGTGTATTCTTGCCATCTCTTCTTAATACCTTCTGCTTCTGTTAGGTCCATACCATTTCTGTCCTTTATCGAGCCCATCTTTGCATGAAGTTTTCCCTTGGTATCTCTAATTTTCTTGAAGAGATCTCTAGTCTTTCCTATTCTGTTCTTTTCCTCTATTCATTTGCACTGATCGCTGAGGAAGGCTTTCTTACCTCTCCTTGCTATTCTTTGGAACTCAGTATTCAGATGCTTATATCTTTCCTTTACCACTCTTTGGGAGAATGAAAATAATCTTAATATAGTAACAGAGATATTTCTTAAAACTGCTTGAATAAATACAGAGTGGTCAAACGAGCTTAAGATATTTAAAAATGTACCCTCAATGTTTCCTCTCCTAATCTAACTTTATGTGAATCAGTGAGATTATTAAGAGTTTAACTAACTGTACAATCAGCAATATATAATTCATAAATCTCAGAGGTAATATAGATTTGGCATTCCAGTATTAAACTTTTTTTTTTTTTTACCATTTCACTTTATAAGATAGATTACTATGTATGTCTAAAAATTAGATGGTAATTTTGTTGTCATTGTTTGGTCACTAAGTCGTGTCCAAGTCTTTGTGACCCTGTGGACTGTAGCCTGCCAGTCTCCTGGGCCCATGAGATTTTCTAGGCAAGAATACTGAAGTGGGTTGCCATTTCCTCACTGAGGAGATCTTGACCCAGGGACTGAACTCACGTCTCTTATGTCTCCTGCTTTGGCAGGAGGATTCTTTACCAGTGAGCTACCTGCAAAGACCCGGGTAAGGAAAGCACTGAATTTAATAACATTCACTGCAACTGAAGATAAGCATCATATCCAATTCCCTTTTAGATGTAGACCAATGTAATCTTCAGCAGTGGGAAGAAATTCCATTCATGCATGCATTCATTTATTCACATTTTCAGTAAATGTTTTTACTGTCAGCTCAGATTTCAAAACTAACTTGACTCCTGTGGCAATTATATGACTTTGAACAAGACATTTATATATATATATATATATATATATATATATATATATATATATAAAATCCTCTATTCTCTTATCAGTAAAAAAATAATGGGGCATAGCAATAGTAATGTTTTTACAGGGTTTTTTTGTTTTGTTTTGTTTTGTTTTTTAGTATTAGATGAGTTAATGAAAGTAAAGCACTTATCAGGGCTCCTGACACTTGAAAAACATTTAATAGTTCTTACTAACATTTGTAAATTTATATTGTTATGTGTTAGAACCTGTAACACACTGGAGCTATAAAGTATGTAGTAAAGACACAGTTTCTACCATCATGTTAATTAAAAGCTTGTGACTGAGATAGACAATAACTAAACAAACATGTGCACCATATAAAACTGTGATTGTGTTCAATGATCCAAAGAAAGGTGCTGGCTTCTATGAGAGCTTTAATAGAGACATTTGTCACAGTGAGAATGAAGAGTTGCTTTATTTTGTTTTGTTTTGTTTTGTTTTAATGACAGAAGGAGGAGAATGGGTCAAGTGGATTTAACAGAAATGTATTTAGCACAAGGATACTTGTCATCAAGCACAACATATCATCCACAACTATAACACTTTTCCATTCTTCTGTTCAATGAAGGAGATATTTGAACTTCTGCTAGTTCAGTCAGTTCAGTCACTCAGTCATGTCTGACTCTTTGCAGCCCCACAGACTGCAGAATGCCAGGCTTTCCTGTCCATCACCAACTCTCAGAGCTTGCTCAAACTCATGTCTTGCAGTCCTGCAAAATTGAAGCAGTGCATAGCATTTCACCAGTTCTACCCCCAATTTTGATATTCCCAATTTAGAAAGAAGGATTGGATGGGACATTTAGTTATTAGGCAGGATAAAAACGAAATTGCACAAAGTAAAAAGCCTCAGGCTCCTTATGAACTGTTTCCTTAACTTGTATTTTTCAAACTTTTTGAACATTGCTCAATATGTAGTTTTCCAGATGATGACTCTGAAGATTCTAATTCACTGGACCTGTAGGTGGGACCATTTAAAAAATTCCCCTATTACATCTTTATATTCTCAATGTATGACTTTTTAAACATTTCATTTTATATTGGAGTATGTTGTTGTTGTTTAGTCATTCAGTCCTGTCTGATTCTTTGAAACCCGATGCAGCAAGCCAGGCTTTCCTGTCCTTCACTATCTGTCGGAGTATGTCCAAACTCATGAGTTTGAGTAGATGATGCCATCCAACCATCTCATCCTCTGTCATTCCTTTCTCCTCCTGCCCTCAAAAAGCATCAGAGTCTCTTCCAATGAGTCAGCTGTTCACATCACATAGCCAAAGGATTGGAGCTTTAGCTTCAGCATCAGTCCTTCCAATTAATATTCAGGATGTTTTCCTTCAGCATTGACTGATTTGATCTCCTTGCTATCCAAGGGACTCTCAAGAGTGTTCACCAGCACTGCAGTTTAAAAGCATCAGTTCTTTGGCACTCAGCTTTCTTTATAGTCCAACTCTCACATTCATACAGGACTACTGGGAAAACCACTGCTTTGACTATATGGACATTTATTGGCAAAGTGATGTCTTTGCTTTTTAATAGGTTGTCTAGGTTTGTCATAGCTCTTCTTCCAAGGAGCAAGTGTCTTTTAATTTCACATTAGATTCTAGCCAATTAACAATGTTATAATAGTTTAAGGTGGACATCAGAGGGGTTCAGCCACACATATACATGTATCCATTCTCCCTCAAACTCCCCTTCCAACCAAGCTGCCACTTAACGTTAAGCAGAATTCCCTGTGCTATGCAGTAGGACCATTTTGGATATCCATTTTAAAAACAGCAAAATGTACATACTGCAGTTGGTGACTGCAACCATGAAATTAAAAGACGCTTACTCCTTGGAAGGAAAGTCATGACCAACCTAGATAGCATATTCAAAAGCAGAGATATTACTTTGCCAGCAAAGGTCCATCTAGTCAAGGCTATGGTTTTTCCAGTAGTCATGTATGGATGTGAGTTGAACTGTGAAGAAAACTGAGCACCAAAGAATTGATGCTTTTGAACTGTGGTGTTGGAGAAGACTCTTGCGAGTCCCTTGGACTGCAAGGAGATCCAACCAGTCCATTCTAAAGGTCCTGGGTGTTCATTGGAAGGACTGATGCTGAGGCTGAAACTCCAATACTTTGGCTACCTCATGTGAAGAGTTGACTCATTGGAAAAGACCCTGATGCTGGGAGGGCTTGAGGAGCAGGAGGAGAAGGGGACGACAGAGGATGAGATGGCTGGATAGCATCACCTACTCGATGCACATGAGTTTGGGTGAAATCCGGGAGTTGGTTATGGAAAGGGAGGCCTGCGGTGCTGCGATTCATGGGGTCGCAAAGAGTCGGACATTACTGAGCGACTGAACTAAATAAATACATGTGAAAAAATGCATAAAATTCTTGTCACTCAATGTGGATTTCATCTCTCTCAACAAATTACTATCTTGCTATCTTCATAAAGTTGCAAGTTCAGGAATTCCAGGATACTCTTACAGAAAGACCAGTAGAGGGAAGATGTGGAATCCAGATGATGATACCAAAAGTAAGCATCACTGTTTATAAATCAAATAAAGTATTTCCCCCTATTTTCTAAAGGCACCCATTGTTTAGTATTTTTTAAAATATTTATTTGTTTGTTTATTTTGGCTGGGGCTTCATTGCTGGTCCTTGTTGCTGCATGGACTTTTCTCTAGTTGTGATGAGCCGGGGCTACTCTCTTGGGGCGCATGGGTTTCTCCTTGCAGTGGCATCTCTCGTTGCAGAGCACAGGCTCCAGGGCACGTCGGCTTCAGTTGTTCTGGCACGTGGCCTCAGTAGTGGCAGCTCCTGGGTTCTGGAGCACAGACTCAATAGCTGTGGTGCATGGGCTTAGTTGCTCCGCTGCATGTGGGATCTTTCTGGATCAGAGATTGAATCTGTGTTGTCTGCATTAGTAGGCAGATTTTATTTTATTACTGAACCACCAGGGAAGCCCCTCCCACTATTTTTTAATTAAATAAGACTATACATGAGCAGGCATCAGGATTTTTCTTATTTATAGCAAACATACTGGTACATCATAGATTTCTATTCATAATCTTCATGTATGCTTTGTATTTTTGCCCCATTATAGCAATGTTTATTATAGTTATTTTGCCTAAAACTTTAATTACTTCAGTCATCTTATATTTATCCTTCCAACACACCTATACCTGAGAATCCTAGAGATTGGATCAGTATCACTAAGCATAAATGAACAGAACTCTGGTCCCTGAAGTAATCTACTATGCCTTTTGGTCTTTGGTTCATTAATACACACTTTTTTTTTTTTAACTAAAAATCCTGAAAATCAACTGAAGAGTATTTCTAGAGGTTTTCAAGTTTTAGAATGTGTGAATTTCTCTCAATATAGTGATTTATGCTATTAAATTCTCCCAAATATCTTTAAAACTCACATCAGTACCTTCAAAGGCAACCTTTATAAAAATTTATGCATGTAACAGTATAGGAAATGGTAACAATTAAAATCATGGAGCAACTAACACCCCCCCCATACACACACGTGGGCACACGCACACTTAATGTGTGTTCCCGTATCACTCTTCCATTCCAAGCTGTAAACTGAGTGTGTGTGTGTATGTGTGTTAGTCACTCAGTCATATCCAACTTTTTGCTACCTCATGGACTGTAACCCACCAGGCTCCTCTGTCCATGGGATTTCCCAGGCAACATTACTGGAGTGGTTTGCCACTTCCTTCTCCAGGGGAACTTCCCACTCCAGGGATCAAACTCAGGTCTCCACATTGCCTGCAGATTCTTTACTGTCTGAGCCACCAGGGAAGCCCATAAACTGAGTGCGTGGGTATATATATATATATATATAGTAGGTGTTTCTATGTCCATTACTGCAAACCATACACTGCAATGTTTTAAGATGCTTTCATGTATTAACCTTTGTTACTTTTTAAAAGTCTGTGTAGAGCAAGTAGATAGGAATGAAGCAAGGAAATAAAATTCACCTTTCTCACAATGCTTGAGCATTTTCATTTCCATACATCTTCAAAGAGTCTCGGCTAATTTGGGTTATGTTTCTATCACTATAGGTCGGCCCACCTATGCTAATTCAACTTTGCCTTAAGTAGCATAGATATCAAAAGTATCTCCTGCTGCTAAAGTATATTGCTCTCTTCATTAAGGACTGAGGGATATGTGTGCAAAGGTAATGAGTACCCATGTGGGTTTCACACCCATCATGAAATGAAAATGTCTTGTGTTTCCATGGCTGTTCCTTGTATGCCAATTTCAAAGCCTCTGCACTGTGTCTTTTGCCTCTCTCTCTTTCTTCTTGCCTCAAGTTTTTAATAAAATTTTCACTCTTAAGGTGATGATGATATATTTAAGTATTAGATACCTAAAAGAGGAATTTTATATTAACTATATATAATTGCAGTAAATTTAGTTTGGAAATACATTTGCTACTCGATTTGTAGCCTATTTATTAAAAAAAAAAACTACAGAATTAAAGCAACTACTACTTTCCTAATCTAAGCAATTTTGTTCCATAGATGGATCCCTGCAAGTATGCAGAAACTCCAGAGTTATTTCAACTGGCCTTATGTAGCAAAAATATGTCCACACTTGCCAAAACAAGATTTTAAATTTACCAAAATAAGTAAACTAAATTTACCAAAATGATGATTTTGGCCATGTTTGCAATTAAGTTGATATAATATGAACCTAAATGAAGTGAAAGCTGATGTATTACTGTATATCCATCTCTAAAAAGTATTTGTCTATTGTTCTTTATATTCCTCACGATTATAACTACAACTGTACTTTTTAGAAAGAGAAAAGAAATGGGCAAGGGAGAGACAGGATTATTTACAGGGCTGTAGAACACCTTGGGGTCCACTAAAACCATAATTCAATGTCCACTTGTGTGGACAATGGGACAGGAGTCAGTATTTTATCTTTACTTTCCTAGAGAATGAAGAGATGCAGCTTAATCTGACTTTACATAGATTCGGGAGACATGCATCAGATTTCTGTGTTGAGATGTATCTCAACTATGGGGCCCAAACCTGGCCTAGCCTAGACCCCCGAGGAGATCTCATTAAAAATAAGAACATGGAGCATTAGCCCTCCTCCAAGGGATGGTCCCAACCCAGGGATCAAACCCAGGTCTCTATTTAGAAAGCATATACAATCATATAGTAAAAAGGAAAATTTACTGTATATGAGAAAATCTTTTTTATTTTCAAATTCTATTTTGCATATATTTTCCTTATATCCTATTTCATTAAAATGAATTTTTTTAGTATTAGTATTCCATCTAGCTTTTTAGTTAGTTCCTAAACATTTTAAGACTATTTTGAGCATTCTGTGCTGTGCTATAATCTATGTACTGGCTCTTACAAGGCAGAACTTTCTCTACAGTAAAAAAAAATGTAGGGGGATTCACTTTCCAATTTCTTCATATATAAGAGTCAGTATGTTAAATCCTAAGCCAAAGATGGTCTGAATGAGGAATACTAAGATGATATTTGCTTTTTTCTAGCGCCTTCAGTGTCTAGTCCAGCAGCATCGTCAGTGAGAGTCAATTAAAGCGCTTCTCACTAGCTTCCTTGTTCGCAAAGCAGAACATACTCACCAAAAGTTTATTTTAACCGTTACTTTTAGAAGTAATTCATGTTTTCATCTTTGTACTGTTTTCTAAAGAAGTAAAACAAAACAAAAACAAAGAAACCTCTACAACTTTGTAACTTGTCAGAGTTTCAAGTAGCCAGGCTTTTACATTGCTGCTGCCACCCAGTGGCTGCACAGTGGAAATCTATTAGCTAGTTTTAGGGAGTAAATTGATTCTTGTTAGCCACTGCGTGGTCAAGTTGATTCTCTTCTGTGTTAGTCCTCATTTTACGAGAAACATGCCCTAACAAACCAGAAGAAAATACTTCCCATGAAAAAGAATTCCAAGTCCATTAACAAAGAACAGAGAAGCTGATAAACTTCAGTGACTGAATCAGAGAAGTATAACTTATCTAAATTTCATGTACAAATCTACAAAAGCCTCCCTTTCTTTGGTGTGATTTAAGATTTTGTATTGTCATTTCAGGTAGTAGATGCACTGGTCTCCACAGAGTGAAAGAAGAGCAAGGGGGAGAAATGAATTAAAAGAGAGATGAGAAGCCTGAAATAAGCAACATTTTGTCTTGTAATTAGTTGCTTACTAGGTCCTAGAAAATGATGCTTATGATCATTGTTTTTGCTGTGGGCTTTCCCTCTATACTTCTGTTCATACTCTCTGAATTGTACAGGAAATAATTAAGCTTCTAGAGATTAATGCCAGTTGTTCATCAAGTTGAGCAAATGAACCAACATCCTTAGAAATGATTACACAAAAAGGAGACTATCCTTCATGGTCTTCTTGATAATTTGATATAAGAATTAATTTATTAGCTAAATTTCTAAAGGAATAAGTGACTGCTTGCTTGACGTAGAGTAAGTGTTTGGACATGGAAGGGAAGATTAGATGTGCATAATTTTAGGCAATGTAAAAACACAGGAAAAAAAATGCATGGTTATATAATAAGGTAAAATGTCTGAAAAAGTTCTCAAAATTGCTAAAAGTATTTTGACCACTTTCAGCTTTACATTGCATTGGTTATAATTGTCAGGTATTCAAGTTGCAAATGTCCTAAAACATCACTCTACACTCTGAATTTGTATTGCATGTAGTTCTTTGTCATGGGCAATATGGAATCAAAAGCCTATGATAGGGAGAAACAGATGATATATACTGTTTTAAATAGTGGAAAAGTAAAACATAATAATAATTGGATGTAATATAGTCAATACTTGATGATATATCAATTAGGGTGCCGTAGTGAAAATAGAAATAACTCCAAGTCTATTAAAGAGAGAATTTCATGCAGGGGATTGTGCTACAAGTACTGGAATACATGAGAAACCTCAACCTTAAAATGAGTGGTTGTCAAAAGCTCTTACCAATCCTACATTTCATCAGGAAAAGGAGTCAATGTCACTCAAAAGAAGAGATCAAAGCCAACCAAAAGAGGCCAATACACAGAATAGCCTGCCCTTCTCTTCTTACTCTCCAGTCTTATCACAGGGCCTTTAATTGGTTGAAAAAAGTCTGAAGCCAGGTCATACAGGAACCTGGAAATGCAACCTGCACACTTGATCATCTTTCAAAATAAAATAGAGCCAAAAAAAGAAAAAGATAGAGAGAAAAATAAATTCAATAATACACACACCCATATATATTATATGGAGAAGGAAATGGCAACCCACTCCAGTATCCTTGCCTGGGAAATCCCATGATCAGAGGAGCCTGGTGGGCTACAGTCCATAGGTCACAAAGAGTCAGACATAATTTAGTAACCGAACCACCATCATCTGTATGTTATATATCCACACACAACTAAAATGGCCTAAAACAGATATTCATGTAACTACAATTGCAAGACAGAGACATTTTGGAGTGAACATTGTTTGTTCATTCTCAGTGGATCATTGTTCCTTTTAACAAGGTAGTTTTGGAAATGAGTGTCAAGTTCGAAATCAGATCTGCTAAGTTAGGGTTTTGCTGCTTGAACTCTGCACTGGATCCTCAAGTAAGCCTATATGAATGTAGTTCTTTGCCCTGTGTAAAAAAGAAGCCATATCCAAACAGAATAGGAGGAAAAATCTAGAACTATTTCAAGTTTTTTTTTTATATATATGAAAATAAAACAATGATGATAATAATAATAAAGAATAAGTCAAGGACTGGCACAAGTAAGGACAATAAGAAACAGAAAACAAGAGAACTAACAGTGGAACATGACCTGAGCCGTGAAGAAAGAGTAGAATCTAAAGAGGAGAAAGAAAGGACAAGCATATTGTGGCAACAGTTCAAGGCTAGATGGAGAGGAAACTCTGCAAAGGGTACAATCAGGAAGCGAGGAGGGGAAAACCAGACAGCTGTAAAACAGAGGCTTGAAAAACAGCCTTGTGGAAGGAGAGGGTGGGTTGAATTGAGTGAGTAGCATTGAAACATAAACAGTGCCATATTTAAAAGAGATAGCCAATGGGGATTTACTGTAGCACTGTGTGATGCAGGAAGCTCAACCTAGTGCTCTGTGACAACCTAGAGGGGTAGGATGGGGTAGGTTGGAGGATGGTTCAAGAGGGAGGGGACATATGTATACCTACAGCTGATTTATGTTGGTGTTTGGCAGAAGCCAACACAATATTGGTGTTGTCCAAGGAGTGGTGACTGCGCAGGCACAGGAGGGCCGAGAGGAGCTACTCCATGTTCAAGGTCAGAAGGGGCAGCAGTGAGGAGATACCCCTCATCCAAGATAAGGAGCAGTGGCTGAGCTTTGCTGGAGCAGCCGTGAAGAGATATCCCACATCCAAGGTAAGAGAAACCCAAGTAAGATGGTAGGTGTTGCAAGAGGGCATCAGAGGGCAGACACACTGAAACCATAATCACAGAAAACTACTCAATCTAATCATACTAGGACCACAGCCTTGTCTAACTCAGTGAAACTAAGCCATGCCCGTAGGGCAACCCAAGACAGGAGGGTCAAGGTGGAGAGGTCTGACAGAATGTGGTCCACTGGAGAAGGGAATGGCAAACCACTAAAGTATTCTTGCCTTGAGAACCCCGTGAACAGTATGAAAAGGCAAAATGATAGGATACTGAAAGAGGAACTCCCCAGGTCAGTAGGTGCCCAATATGCTACTGGAGATTAGTGGAGATATAACTCCAGAAAGAATGAAGGGATGGAGCCAAAGCAAAAACAATACCCAGTTGTGGATATGACTGGTGATAGAAGCAAGGTCCAATGCTGTAAAGAGCAATGTTGCATAGGAACCTGGAATGTTAGGTCCATGAATCAAGGCTAATTGGAAGTGGTCAAACAGGAGATGGCAAGAGTGAACATCGACATTCTAGGGATCAGCAAACTAAAATGGACTGTAATGGATGAATTTAACTCAGATGACCATTATATCTACTACTGCGGGCAGGAATCCCTTAGAAGAAATGGAGTAGCCATCATGGTCAACAAAAGAGTCTGAAATGCAGTACTTGGATGCAATCTCAAAAACGACAGAATGATCTCTGTTCATTTCCAAGGCAAACCATTCAATATCATGATAATCCAAGTCTATGCCCCAACCAGTAACACTAGAAGTTGAATGGTTCTATGAAGACCTACAAGACCTTTTAGAACTAACACCTCAAAAAGATGTCCTTTTCATTATAGGGGATTGGAATGCAAAAGTAGGAAGTCAAGAAACACCTGGAGTAACAGGCAAATTTGGCCTTGGAGTACGGAATGCAGCAGGGTAAAGACTAATAGAATTTTGCCAAGAAAATGCACTGGTCATAGCAAATACCCTCTTCCAACAACACAAGAGAAGACTCTACACATGGACATCACCAAATGGTCAACACCAAAATCAGATTGATTATGTTTTTTGCAGCCAAAGATGGAGAAGCTCTATACAGTCAGCAAAAAACAAGACTGGGAGCTGACTGTGGCTCAGATCATGAGCTCCTTATTGCCAAATTCAGATTTAAATTGAAGAAAGTAGGGAAAATCACTAGACCACTCAGGTATGACCTAAATCAAATCCCTTATGATTATACAGTGGAAATGAGAAATAGATTTAAGGGACTAGATCTGATAGATAGAGTGCCTGATGAACTATGGACTGAGGTTCATGACATTGTACAGGAGACAGGGATCAAGACCATCCCCATGGAAAAGAAATGCAAAGAAGCAACATGGCTGTCTGTGGACACCTTACAAATAGCTGTGAAAAGAAGAGAAAGGAAAAGCAAAGGAGAAAAGGAAAGATATAAGCATCTGAATGCAGAGTTCCAAAGAATAGCAAGGAGAGATAAGAAAGCCTTCCTCAGCAATCAAAGCAAAGAAATAGAGGAAAAGAACAGAATGGGAAAGACTAGAGATCTCTTCAAGAAAAGTAGAGATACCTAGGGAATATTTTATGCAAAGATGGGCTCGATAAAGGACAGAAATTGTCTGGACCTAACAGAAGCAGAAGGTATTAAGAAGAGGTGGCAAGAATACACAGAAGAACTATACAAAAAAGATCTTCATGACCAAGATAATCATGATGGTGTGATCACTCACTGAGAGCCAGACATCCTGGAATGTGAACTCACGTGGGTCTTAGGAAGCATCACTATGAAGAAAGCTAGAGGAGGTGATGGAATTCCAGTTGAGCTGTTTCAAATCCTGAAAGATGATGCTGTGTAAGTGATGCACTCAGTATGCCAGTAAATTTGGAAAAGTCAGCAGTGGCCACAGGACTGGAAAAGGTCAGTTTTCATTCCAATCCCAAAGAAAGACAATGCCAAAGAATGCTCAAACTACTCCACAATTGCACTTATCTCACATGCTAGTAAAGTAATGCTCAAAATTCTCCAAGCCAAGCTTCAGCAATACGTGAACCGTGAACTTCCAGGTGTTCATGCTGGTTTTAGAAAAGGCAGAGGAACCAGAGATCAAACTGTCAACATCTGCTGGATTATGGAAAAAGCAAAAGAGTTCTAGAGAAACATCTATTTCTGCTTTATTGACTATGCCAAGGCCTTTGACTGTGTGGATCACAATAAACTGGAAAATTCTGAAAGCGATGGGAATACCAGACCACCTGACCTGCCTCTTGAGAAACCTATATGCAGGTCAGGAAACAACAGTTAGACCTGGACATGGAACAACAGACTGGTTCCAAATAGGAAAAGGAGTACATCAAGGCTGTATATTGTCACCATGCTTATTTAACTTATATGCAGAGTACATCATGAGAAACACTGGGCTGGAAGAAGCACAAGCTGGAATCAAGATTACCAGGAGAAATATCAATAACCTCAGATATGCACATGACACCACCCTTATGGCAGAAAGTGAAGAGGATCTAAAAAGCCTCTTGATGAAAGTGAAAGAGGAGAATTAAAAAGTTGGCTTAAAGCTCAACAATCAGAAAAGGAAGATCATGGCATCTGGTCCATCACTTCATGAGAAATAGATGGGAAATACTGGAAACAGTGTCAGACTTTTTTTTTTTTTTTTTTTTTGCTCCAAAATCACTGAAGATGGTGACTGCAGCCATGAAATTAAAAGAAGCTTACTCCTTGGAAGAAAAGTTATGACCAACCTAGGTAGCATATTGAAAAGCAGAGACATTACTTTGCCAACAAAGGTCTGTCTAATCAAGGCTATGGTTTTTCCAGTGGTCATGTATGGATGTGAGAGCTGGACTTTGAAGAAAGCTGAGTGCCGAAAAATTGATGCTTTTGAACTGTGATGTTGAAGAAGACTCTTGAGAGTCCCTTGGACTGCAAGGAGATCCAACCAGTCCATCCTAAAGGAGATCAGCCCTGGGTGTTCTTTGGAAGGACTGATGCTAAAGCTGAAACTCCAGTACTTTGGCCACCTCATGTGACCTGTGGTGGATTCATGTCAATGTATGGCAAAACCAATACAGTATTGTAAAGTAAAAAAAATAAAATTTAAATAAATAAATAAATGAAATTAAAAAAAAAAAAAAAGACTGTGATGCTGGGAGGGATTGGGGGCTGGAGGAAAAGGTGACGATAGAGGATGAGATGGCTGGATGGCAACACCAACTCGATGGACTTGAGTTTGAGTGAACTCTGGTATATGGTGATGGACAGGGAGGCCTGGCATGCTGCGATTCATGAGTTGCAAAGAGTCAGACACGACTGAGTGACTGAACTGAACTGAACACAATATTGTAAATAAATTGTCTTCCAATTAGAAATACAAATTTTCTTTTTTAAGACACTGGTCATCTAGAAAATTTGGGCGTCTTAGGAAACCTTGAGTGCTAGAAAGACAGAGCTTTGAATCAATCTTAAAAATCCACACTTCCCAAAAGCTGTTATATAGGATTCTAATTCTGGAAGATGCCAAAAGATTTTCTTTTGAAAAGGGTGTCATCTTCTAAACAGTTTGAGGAAATCAAGATTTTCTTAACTAAGATATCAAAATTTCTAAAAATCTTAATTGAGAAATTAAGAATTGTTAATTTCCAGGGAAGATCCCTTGGAGAAGGGGATGGCAACCACTCCAGTATCCTTGCCTGGAGAATCCTATAGTCAGAGGAGACTGGTCGACTACAGGCTATAGGGTCTCAGAGTCAGATACAACTGAAGCATTTAAGCATGCAAGCGCATGTTCTTTGAATTCATGAAGTATATATCATAAGTTAAGGCTTACAAATTTATTTGGTGCCAATTTATTTATTTTGTTTTCTTGTTTGTTTAGGATGCATTTCATGGGCCCAGTGTTTTGGCAAAAGATATTCTAGAAAAAATATTCAAGAATTTGGAGATTCTGCCACCTGGTAGCATACTGAATGAGGTGTTCATAGAGCAACAAAACCCCCCAAATTGAAGTAAGTGAAATTACTATTATAATAAGCTATAACTTACTCATATTTCAACTAATTCAGTGTCCATGATTTATTATCTGGAATTATGCTCTTCATTGAAAAAATATTTTGTTTAAAATAACCAGATGTTTCAATGGATTTTAACAGAACAGATCTGATCTGAAATAAGAAAGCTGATCATTACAGTTTCATTTATTCACCAAGGAATAAATGGCAGGATCTTTTATTAAGTCAGGAGGTTTAGTTGCTAAAATAATAGTAAAAATGTTTGAGATTATTCTAGATGAAATTATTATCTAATTAAGAAACTGCTGTAGGATGGGGATGGGACATCTGTTTAGAAGGTGAAAAGTGGTTCTTGATAAAAATTTTTAAAACAAGTGAAACAAACCCCATTTTCTCCTAGAATCCAGTAACAGGAAGGATAAACTAGGAAAGGAAATAGGAAATCCAGCTAAGAAGCAGTTAACATCAGAGAAATAATTTCTGTACAATCTCTTTGACTACCAGATGGAATAATACTTTCAAAACAGTAACTAGAGGCAAGCAATCTAAGACTGACTGTAAGATAATAAGATACAAATAACTTGATGCCATTTACATGGAACAGGATAGATACAAAACTGTATAAATAACCATGCTCTTAGAATGGGGGAAAGAGATAAGAGAGAAAGAATACATTCAGAAGACAACAGATTTGCTAACTTGGCAACCATGCATGGGGATAAATGATGGGGAAAGAGTCTTGCTACCCAGACAGAAGATGGCATTCTGGCAGGAAAATGGGAAAAGAAATTTTAAAAAAGCAAGGAGATGAAATGCTATCTGGTTTACCTGGCTGACTTTGTCAAGATGGGTATTGAAAACTAGGATGAAAAAGAGAATGCTAATGTGGCTGGCATCATTGAGCTGATAAAACATTACAGATTCTAGTGGGATAAGAAAGCTGCTTTGTATCCTCCTGTATCTCTGTATAAGGTTCCTCAAATATGTCAAATATATCCAGGCTTGTTCAGTCACCAAGTCATGTTTGACTCTGTGACCCCATGGACTGCAGCATGCTAGGCTTCACTGTCCTTCACTATCTCCTGGAGTTTGCTCAATTTATGTCTGTCAAGTCAGTGATGCCATCCAACCATCTCATCCTCTGTCTTCCTCTTCTCCTCCTGCCCTCAATCTTTCCCAGCATCAGAGTCTTTTCCAGTAAATCAGTTCTTCAAACTGGCCAAAGTATTGGAGCTTCAGCTTTAGCATCAGTCCTTCCAATGAATATTCAGGTCTGATTTTATTTTAGACTGATAGTTTTATCTCCTTGGTGTCCAAGAGACTCTCAAGAGTCTTCTCCAATAACACAGTTTGAAAGCATCAATTCTTCCACATCCAGCCATTTTTATGGTCTAATTCTCACATCCATACATGACTAATGGAGAAACCGTAGCTTTGACTATATGGACCTTTGTTGACAAAGGTGATGTCTCTGCTTTTTAATATACTATCTACGGTGGTCATAGCTTTTCTTCCAAGGAGCAAACATTTTTATACTTTGTAACTGCAGTTGCCATCTGCAGTGATTATCACAGCCTAGAAAAATTCAAATCCAAGCATGAAGATCATGATTTAGAATGGAAAATTCTGAAACAAAGGGCTGAATTTATCTCATCAGTTAAAGCCAGATATTTGAAAAATATTAATGATAGATGAGATCTGTTCACCCTATCCCAGGTGGAAGATCAAAGGCATTTTGCTTTGAAATGGTCTGGGAATAGTATGCAAAACTTTTTGAGTTATTGAATACACTGCTTCATTGTACAGATATTCCCACAGAGGATAGAAAGAAAACATCTAAAAGGTCAAAAGTAAATAAAACTGGGTGGTATAGAGATGCTGTGGTGGTAGGTAAAGACCATGAGAATTATGCTGCAAACTAGAAAATGGAGTAATAGAAAATTTTAAATATTCTGTGACTATATCGGCGGCTGCACGGTGCTGGAGTAGTGACCCATGGCTGTGCAGTGCTGGAGCGCCGAGCAGCCAGAAGAGATACCCTATGTCCAAGGTCTGTAGTAGTGACCATGAGGAGATACCTCTTGTCCAAGGTAAGGAGCAGCAGCTGTGCTTTGCTGGAGCAGCCGTGGAGAGATATCTCATGTCCAAGGTAAGAGAAGCCCCAGTGAGACAGTAAGCGCTGAGAGAGGGCATCAGAGGGCAGACAGACTGAAAGCACAATCACAAAAAACTCACCAGTCTAATCACATGGACCACAGCCTCATTTAACTATATGAAGCTAAGCTATGCTGTGTGGGGTCACCCAAGATGGATGGGTCTTGGTGGAGAGTTCTGACAAAATGTGGTCCACTGGAGAAGGGAATGGCAAACCACTTCAGTATGCTTGCCTTAAGAACCCCATGAACAGTATGAAAAGGCAAAAAGATAGGACACTGAAAGATGAACTCCCCAGGTCGGTAGGTGCCCAATATGCTACTGGAGATAAGTGGACAAATAACTCCATAAAGAATGAAGAGATGGAGCCAAAGCAAAAACAACACCCAGTTGTGGATGTGATTGGTGATAGAAGTAAGGTCTGATGCTGTAAAGAGCAATGTTGCATAGGAACCTGGAATGTTAGGTCCATGAATCAAGGCAAATTGGAAGTGGTCAAATAGGAACATTAACATTTTCGCAATCAGCGAACTAAAATGGACTGGAATGGGTAAATTCAACTCAGATGACCATTATATCTACTACTGTGGGCAAGAATCCCTTAGAGGAAATGGAGTAGCCATCATAATCAAGAAAAGGGTCCAAAATGCAGTACTTGGATGCAATCTCAAAAATGACAGAATGGTCTCTGTTCATTTGCAAGGCAAACCATTCAATATCACGGTAATCCAAGGCTATGCCCCTACTAGTAATGCTGAAGAAGCTGAAGTTGAACGGTTCTATGAAGACCTACAAGACCTTCTGGAACTAACACCTCAAAAAGAAGTCCTTTTCATTATAGGGAATTGGAATGCAAAAATAAGAAGTCAAGAAACACCTAGAGTAACGGGCAAATTTGGCTTTGGATTACAGAATGAAGCAGGGCAAAGGCTAATAGAGTTCTGCCAAGAGAATGCACTGGTCATAGCAAACACCCTCTTCCAACAACACAAGAGAAGACTCTACACATGGACATCACCAAATGGCCAACACTGAAATCAGATTGATCATATGTTTTGGCAGCCAAAGATGGAGAAGCTCTATATAGTCAACAAAATCAAGACCAAGAGCTGACTGTAACTCAGATCATGAGCTCCTTATTGCCAAATTCAGACTTAAATTGAAGAAAGTAGGGAAAACCACTAGACCATTCAAATATGACCTGAATCAAATCCCTTGTGATTAATAGTAAAGTGTTCATCATAGTGCCTGATGAACTATGGATGGAAGTTCATGACATTGTACAGGAGACAAGGTCAAGACCATCCGCAAGAAAAAGAAATGCAAAAAAGCAAAATGGCTGTCTGAAGAGGGCTTACAAATAGCTGTGAAAACAAGAGAAGTGAAAAGCAAAGAAGAAAAGGAAAGATATACCCATCTGAATGCAGAATTCTGAAGAATAGCACAGAGATGTAAGAAAATCTTCCTTAGCGATCAGTGCAAAGAAATAGAGGAGAACAACAGAATAGGAAAGACTAGAGATCTCTTCAAGAAAATTATAGATACCAAGGGAAAATTTCATGCAAAAATGGGCAAATTAAAGGACAGAAATGGTATGGACCTAATAGAAGCAGAAGATATTAAGAAGAAGTGACAAGAATACACAGAAGAACTGTACAAAAAAAGATCTTCATGACTCAGATAACCATGATGGTGTGATCACCCACCTAGAGTCAGACATCCTGGAATGTGAAGTCATGTGGGTCTTAGGAAGCATCAATATGAACAAAGTTAGTGGAGGTGATAAAATTCCAGTTGAGCCATTTCAAATCCTGAAAGATGATGCTGTGAAAGTGATGCACTCAATATGTCAGCAAATTTGGAAAAGTCAGCAGTGGCCACAGGACTGGAAAAGGTCAGTTTTCATTTCAATCCCAAAGAAAGGCAATGCCAAAGCATGCTCAAACTACCACACAGTTTCATTCCTCTCACATGCTAGTAAAGTAATGCTCACAATTCTCCAAGCCAGGCTTCAACAACAAGTGAACCATGAACTTCCAGATATGCAAGCTGGTTTTAGAAAAGGCAGAGGAACCAGAGATCAAACTGCCAACATCTGCTGGATCATGGAAAAAGCAAGAGAGTTCCAGAAAAACATCTAATTCTGCTTTATTGACTATGCCAAAGCCTTTGACTATGTGAATCACAATAAACTGGAAAATTCTGAAAGCGATGGGAATACCAGACCACCTGACCTGCCTCTTGAGAAACCTATATGCAGGTCAGGAAGCAACAGTTAGAACTGGACATGGGACAACAGACTGGTTTCAGATAGGAAAATGAGTACGTCAGGGCTGTATATTGTCACCTTGTTTATTTAATTTATAGCAGAGTACATCATGAGAAATGCTGGGCTGGAAGAAGCACAAGCTGGAATCAAGATTACCAGAAGAAATATCAATAACCTCAGATATGCAGATGACACCACTCTTACGCAGAAAGCAAAGAAGAACTAAAGAGCCTCTTGATGAAAGTGAAATAGGAGAGTGAAAACATTGGCTTAAAGCTCAACAGTCAGAAAACTAAGATCATGACATTTCATCCCACACTTCATGGCAAATAAATGGAGAAACAGTGCAAACAGTGGCTGACTATTTTTCTGGGCTCCAAAATCACTGCAGATGGTGATTGCAGCCATGAACTTAAAAGATGCTTACTCTTTGGAAGGCAAGTTATGACCAACCTAGACAGCATATTAAAAAGCACAGACATTACTTTGCCAACAAATGTCCATCTAGTCAAGGCTATGGTTTTTCCAGTAGTCATGTATGGATGTGAGAGTTGGACTATAAAGAAAGCTGATCACAGAAGAACTGATGCTTTTCAACTGTTGCATTGGTGAAGACTCTTGAGAGTCCTTTGCTTTTGAACTGTTGCATTGGTGAAGACTCTTGAAAGTCCTTTGGACTGCAAGGAAATCAAACCACTCCATCCTAAAGGAAATCAGTCCTGAATATTCATTAGAAGGACTGATGCTGAAGCTGAAGCTCCAATACTTTGGCCACCTGATGCAAAGAGCTGACTCACTGGAAAAGATCCTGATGCTGGGAAAGATTGAATGCAGCAGGAGAAGGGGACAACAGAGGATGAGATGGTTGGGTGGCATCACCGACTCAATGGAGATGAGTTTGATTAGACTCCGTGAGTTGGTGATGGACAGGGAGGCCTGGTGAGCTGTGGTCCATGGGGTCAGGAAGAGACAGACACGACTGAGCAACTTAACTGAGCTGAACTGAACTGATATCACTATTATCAGAATTCAAAGTTGGAATGAATAATATGTGTGAATGATGAATTCTGGCTTTATTACACTCTCATGTGATATTGACTGAGTCACCTTCCTTCTCCAGTACTAATTGGATACAATAAAATGACACCTTTGGAATTGGCCACGTTTTTCTTTTTTTTTTCCCTTTGGAATTATACATTAGTATATAATTCTGGAATGTCATAAAAAGAAATCACTGCTCTGATAAAGGAAATGGTATTAGATGGAGTAGAATGAGTATTCTTAACTCCTATTTCAAATAGCCCTGTCTGATTAGCACACAATTCAGACTGTCCACAGAGACCAACAGTGTGTTGTCAGAGATTAAATTAAATGTTTTCCCCTCATTTCTTTAGTCATGGTCAATACGGGAAAGACTACACAAAAGTTCCAGAACTCTAACAGGCTATAGGTGACTGGAACACAACGATGGATGTGTCTGAAGGCTCCTTTTCTATATTCATTTTTGAGTCCAGCCTGAAGCAATCTGAATTTTAAAGAGCGACAGTCAATATACATGCATGCATTTTTCCATGTGGATACTATCATAATTTAATGTGACAAGCTTTGAAATTGATGACCATTAAGAATAATTTACTACAATACATTCATCAGATCATAAAAACTGCCCCTTGGCAGAAGCGGTACAAGAGGAGTTAAAGACCATTGTTCAATATGATCCATGTAGACTAACTGATAATCCCAGATAAACTGCCAGATCTGGTCCTTTCTGTGAAATTTTAGCAAATGTTGCTGGATGAGCAACCAGAGACACCTCTCAGACTTTGAGAAATAAATGATTATGTTTTACTCTGCGACTAAAGAATAAGTCCTGGAAGGACCATTTGTAGAAATCACATTACCCAACTAGGAATACTCCAAAATGCTATTGACTATAAGGCTTGAAGCTCTCAAAAGTCCTGGATTGTACTTAGAAAATTAAAACTAATTATTTGAATATGTTTACAAGTGATATTTTCACTGACAGAGAAAATAGATTCTTTGCGTACAGGGAGATACTGAAAATAATAAATATATACCGTTCAGAGCAGGAGGAAATACTAACTACTTTTAATCCACTGTAGTCCTTGAATTGGCCCTATCACCAAGCAAGAACAGGGCAATTTGGGGTAATCAGGTAAAAATGAACTACCGAATGGCAGAAGAGCTGGAAATGTGTCTCTCTGGCTCCATTTACCTGTGTTATTTAGACCACCTTCCATGACCAATTCCAGATAGCTAAATTTGACCCTTTAGTAGGAGAGCTTTTCAACTGTTAATGAGTAACATCTTGTAAAACATCCTTTTCACTTGCCTGGATTTGCTTTCTGCACTGTTCCTTGATAGAATCGGGCTCAGTACTGGGGATATTTAAACTATGCCATTAGTTCAGAGGATGATGGCATCGGAGTTCACACTCACAACCTTACAATAGGTGTATAGGTGTGTGTGTGTGTTCTCAGTTGTTCAGTCATGTCTGCCCATGGACTGAAGCCCACCAGGCTCCTCTGTTCATGGAATTTCGCAGGCGAAACTATTGGAGTGGGTTGCCATTTCCTTCTTCAGGGCATCTTCCCAACCGAGAGATCAAACCTGCGTCTCCTGCATCTCCTGCACTGGCAGGTGGATCCTTTACCACCCGGGAAGGGCAGATGTATAGGTAGTGTGGCTGGCCATGCTTTTGACCCACCGTGACTGTTCTTAAGCAAAACGTTAACTATTCTGCATTACATTAAGGAAAAGCTATCAATTCCTGATTCTATAAGAATGTAGAGTGGCAAGAAAAGTAAAATATATGAAAGATCAAAGGCCATTGTTACTTTAACGTGAGACTGAAGAGAATAGCAGTGTATAGAGATTGCAGGCCCGATGTGTGATCACACTCTCCGTGCATTTTAAGAGCTGTGAACGAATATCTGATTTCTTCTTCTTTTTTTTTCCCCGCAAGTCATATAGTAAATAGCTAGCACTAACAAAGTCAAATATTAATAACCAAGGACTACAGATCCTCAAATCCCCTTTCCCCCAACCAGCAAAACCCATAGAAATTTACACTGACCAAAGTAAATAGAAAATAAAAGTCAAACCACTTAAACGGTTGACATTTAGGGATGGAGCCAGACACTCGCTTTCATCCTTCTGAATCACCAGTGTTATAACATTAACAGAAAATAAGTGATATTATGAACTTGGTGTAAAAGTGAGTGTTCAGGTCCAGTGAACAATCATTTAATTAATACCTGCTGGTGATTAATGTATTTTTACATTTCATGTTAGCAAAAGAGAACTATTTTCCTTTGCACATCATAGCTGCCTTATCTCTCTCTCTCTCTCTTTTTTTTTTCTTTTTCAGTAAGAAAGAACCATTTTAAAGTAAAATAGCTCATAGCCATGGCCACATGGACCATGATCAAAATTAATTTTGAACTGGACTTATTAGTTGTAATGAGCATGACTGACTTAGAATGCAGAGTGTCTAATTTATCAAATTTGCTTTTCTCTGTTTCTCTGATATTCCGTCCTTTGAAAATATGAATTTAAAACACATTCTTTGGGAAGTTATTTCACTGATCCCAGAGAAGGATAAATTTTACCTTATTAAATTGTTACAGTATGTACGAAAGCCAGTTGTTTTTTAGTAGGTGGTGAAAATAGAGGATTATAGCCAGGAATACAATGGCTGTGGCCTTTCAGTGTCTGGTCTTCACCTTGTAGTGAGAGTGCTGAATCAGAGAAGGGAAGAAAAACCATGATTTCTTCTCTAGCCAGACAGACAACACTAGGCATGATGATGGTTGAGACAGTGTGGGTTCTGAAGGATGTCAGAAAAAAGCAACGTTGAATGAACACTAGTCAACTAGTCAGAATTGTGTTCTGTAAAGGAGAAGACCATCACAGGTTGAAAGCACCAGCTAATCACAGCTCCAAATATGACAAAGTCCTTTCTTTTGAAAATGACTTGCTGTCCTACCCTCTTTCTTTTCCTAAGACACCTTCAGTGTGCTCTAAGTTTCCATAAGAAGAGTTGACTTTTCATAGCAAATCTATAGAAAGCAGATCACCTAACTGTATGAGACTCAAGGAATCCCACATGGCCATAATCTCTCAATAAGATATATATATATATATATATATATATATATATATATATATATATATATACACACACACACATGTAGGAAACTATGAATTGACTATGAGTTTCAAAAATGCTGGCATGTAAAGTGAAAGTGGAAAGAACCAACTTTTTATATGTACCTAATTAGAATTTCAAGAAAAAAGTTGACATTTGTTATTATGTTATTCCCAAAACTCTACACAGTGAACATGGCTTTGTGTGTGTGATATCTACCCCTAAATTTGTAGACAATTATATGTTTTATAATCTACAGCTCCAAGAAGAACATAACCATCAGTAATAGAGAAAGAAGAGGAAGGAGAAAGGGGAGGAGGGGAAAGAAAACAACAAGAAGAAACAAGAAGAATGAAAATAATTGAAAGCCTATCATATGCTCTTTAGTCTAGACCCCTTTCCCCTTGTTTTTGTTTCAGTTAATATAGCAATTCTAAGGATAAGTGCTGTTATCTTTATTTTATAGATGAGGAAAGAGATATTTTTAAAAGTAAGGAAACTTGTTCAAATCCATTTATAATAATCTGTATTTGGCCTTCAAGATTGGTCCGAATGTTCACATTCTTCCCAGTTTATAGGGCAACTCTTTCTTTAAGTTAATTTTTTTGGAGTAGAGTTGTTTTACAATGTTGTGTTAGTCTCCACTGTACAACAAAGTGTATTAGCCATACACATACATACATATACATACATATACAGCCCTCCCTTTTGGACTCCCTTCCCATTCAGGTCACCACAGAGCATTAAGTAAAGTTCCCAGTGCTATATGGTATGTTCTCATTAGTTCTCTATTTTATATATAGTATCAATACTGTATACGTGTCAGTCCCATTCTTGTAGAGAGCAGCAGTTGAGTCTAGTTCAGACACAAGAATTCTATAAGGAGCTAAAGAATTTCTCTGAAAAATGAAATAAGATTTGAACATAGACACTTCAAATCATATATAGACACTTCAAATCATATATAGACACAGTTTAAAGTACTTTTTCCCCCCTTTCATGACATCAAATACTAAAGTAAATTAAAATCCATAGGGAACAAAAAAAAAAAAAAAAGAACATTGCATAAGTATTGGCAGTAACTTTGCTAAGAAGTGGTTTCCAGGGAATCTTTGCTGAATCTTAATACCCTCCTTACACTCTCATACGATATTTTTCCATCACCCAAAGCCTAAATTAAGACAATCTTGGAAATATTAAAATTTGAAAAGTGAAAACTCTCATGGAAAAAACTGTTTATCCTTTCTGTGTCTCCCCTCCTTAGTATACTAGCAAAAGCTTGAAAGTGATGAAGAATATTTGTCTTTCAATGAATATGGAAAATATCAGAAAATAGCTATAGTTTTAACATACATATATCAAAAGGAAAAGGCTTATCCAAATCTCTGAATTCCTCCCTCTCTCTTTCCCCCCTTGATACTCATATAGCTGTTCTCTACTATTTCCACAGACACTAACATAAGATTGTAAAGCAACTATACTCCAATAAAAATTAATTAAAAAACCATAAACCTGGGATTCAGGATTGATTTTCTAAGAGATTTAATCTCCACTTATGTAAGGATGCACCATAGAATTCCTGTAGAAAACTTTCCTATTGTTGCATTTAAAAATACT
This sequence comes from Ovis aries, assembly GCF_016772045.2. Classification (NCBI taxonomy): domain Eukaryota; kingdom Metazoa; phylum Chordata; class Mammalia; order Artiodactyla; family Bovidae; genus Ovis; species Ovis aries. Next base: position 197,848,893 of record NC_056056.1, on the reverse strand, counting down.
CGATTTGCAAAATTTCCATGTGCTCTAAAATCACAGTCTATTATTAGTAATGATTAAATTATGATAAACTATATTATATAGTGCAAAACAAAGGTTTAAACATAAGTAAATATTATTCAATAAGGTGCCATATTTCTTTAGGAATATTTTCTCCCTGGATTTTTCAATAAATGTTTGGCCAATGTCTGCCCTTGAAAACACTCAGACAACTCCTGCTCAAGTCAAAAATTATGCATACACGTATTTAGGACAAAATTTGGCCCGATGCTTAATTAGCGTCTGGCTGTGATTACATCTGTGGTGTTGAATTTTCAAATCTAAATTTTTGGTGTTGCAACAAAACTTTGTAAATTCCCTTTAATTTCTGTAGGAGAAAACAATGTCGAGAGTAGTTTAGTATTTCAGTAAGTCTGAGAAAATATTTTTTCTTAGTCTGAAAGCAATTCCTCTCAAATGCAAAAGGGAATAAATAGTGACTTAAATAAACAGTGAGATATTATAAATAAATAAGCACTGGCCTCTTGAGTTTGACTTCTGAAGGTTGAGAGATTTTTTTAAGGAACACTGTTCTGGGTAATGGGTACTGCCTTTTCTCTCTTGTTATCTGAGAAATAAAAATCATTTTCCCTTTTCTTCTTTTTTTTCTTTCTATGTTTCTTTCCCCTACTTCATTAATCGTTCACAAGTAGCTATCTAGTTAATACAATTCAACTCTTCAGAACCAAACAAACATACTTTTTCCTGGGCCCTATGGGCCCTTTTTCCCATTGTGTATCTGGCACATTTGTTACAAAGCTGGGTTGGAAATTCTCTTTTGGGAAGCAAGTAGATTACTGTTAAACAGCATATGTATGTATGTATGTATGTGTGTGTGTATATATATATATCACCAGGTTTGTCCTGGGCTTCTTTGGTGGCTCAGATGGGAAAGAATCTGGCTGCAGTGCAGGCGGTCCCTGGGAGGGGAAGTCCCCTGGAGAAAGGAAGGGCTATCCAACCTACTCCAGCATTCTTGCCTGGAAAATCCTATGGACTGAGGGGTCTGGCCGGCTACAGACCACAGGGTGGCAAAAAGTCAGACACGACTGGTGACTAACACACACATATGCATGGTTTGTCCTGGTATTTTCAGTTGCAGTGTCTTAGTGCCTACTGAGCCAAAACTTGAGGAAATGTAAGAAAGCCACAGACTTCCTTGGTGACTCAGTTGTAAAGAACTTGCCTGCCAGTGCAGGAGACAGAGGTTAGATCCCTGGATCCGAATGATCCCTGGAAGCAGGAAATGGCAACCCACTCCAGTATTCTAGGGCTTTCATACAAGTGTCCTCCACTCTAGGGGTTTCATACAAATGGCCTTTGAAAAATAGAGATTTAGAACTACAGGTATTTTAATTGTCTAATCTTCCATTTATTGTTGAGTGAGCAGCAACTGGGCACAACTTAATTTGATCATAATTAGCTACTTTATATTTCATAATACTGAATATCAACTCTTATGACTTAGCACTCTAAGCTTTTCAATGGTATTTGATGTTCAAAAAGTATTTTTAAGGATTCTCGTCATCTCAAGTTTACCTTCACAGCACAAGAAGACATAGTTATAATGCCACAGATGCTGACAGGGAGGAGAAAGATATTTTCTTTGACTTTATCATATATAATTCTTGCTTGATAAAGTTTTATTTCTAGGCATGTCATATACTTCTTAGGAACTGGAATAAACCTCCTTGGTATAAAAATATCTCCAGGATCTGAGTAGTTTGGTGTCTATTAAGGGTAGTTGGAAGACTGTTTATTAAGTGAATTTTAGACTTTGCTAAGACCCAAACTAAAAAGTATCACAGTGAGTTAAAGATTTTGTATTCAGTTACCTGCTCTGAATAATCGAAGGTCACCAGACATTTCAGATGTTCTTTAATCCCAGATCATATTAGGTGGAAATTAAAATGTACCATTTGTCTCAAATATTATAACATTTTCAATTTAAAAAAAAAAACACAAAATTTATTTTTCCTGTAATTTGCTATTGAATTTTACAACAGCAGGCAAATCTTTCCAATATTCTGGAATTTATGGTGTAGACTTCATGTGACATGATCAAGAGCTATAACTTAACTGAACATATATTATTTCTAAGTTAACATGACTGAAAATTAGTATGTCTGAATTCTGTTACACAGAAGAACCAGGGGGAAAATAATTACTTCCATTAAAACACTCCAAAATCTTTTTATAGACTATAATTAGTGATATGATTTACTCTTGAAGTGCCACTCTGGGACAAGGAACATTGATAAAAATTCTAATCTTCATTGCAATGGATGATGCTACTGGCCATCACTGATTTGTGCTTTTCGGTCATCTTATTCACTGAATTGTCCACACTCTTTCTGTAGCTTTCCTTTATAACCAAGGCACTTGCTTTTGCAAATATAGAAAGTAGCATCACATGTACGCACACACACACACACACACAAATACAGACATGTGTGCACACTTCAAATATCTGTTCAATTAATACAGTTCAAGTTTTCAAAATCAAGAAAACCAGAAAATATATTGTTGGTCAATGAAATGAGAATAGAAATGTAAATTATTCCAGTAGATAGAAAGTCTCATATTGGTAGCCAATCTCAATTCAGAAGCTTATTTAGAACCATTCCTGTGTAGCTCAGTCAGTACAGAACCTGCCTGCAATAGGGGAGGCCTCAGTTTGATTTGTGGGTTGGGAAGATCCCCTGGAAAAGGAAATGGCAACCCACTCCAGTATTCTTGCCTGGAGAATCCCCTGGATAGAGGAGCTTGGCAGCTACAGTCCATGGGGTCTCAAGAATCGGACACGACTTAGTACTACCTTTTTTTTCCCCAGAAATATTAAAATTGCTATTAAATGATACCTGACAAGCCAAAGCCTGTCCTTTCTCAGTCTTCTTAATTCTTCAAAAGCAAATTTACATGCTTAATGTCTCATAAGGGATAAACTTGATTGTTTAACTTATGCCTTTAAGATGTAGGGAACTCCGCATATGTAACGTTCAAAGGTGTTAAAATTTCCTTTGTAATTTGAAATAATTTTATTTCATTTGGAGTTTTTGTGTGTATGTGCATTCAGATAGAACAAACTGAGATTAGTTTCAGTCAGGCTGTCCACTTTGTAGGGTCCTAATTTTGGCTTAGAGTTCTTAAAAACTCATGTAACTTTGCTAAGAATTTGCCAAGTACATATTATTTGTCATGCACTGTGTTAGGCTCTGAGTTTCAAACTTAAAACATATTTTATTCTTTTTATTTTAGGAGTTCATAATACAATTATGAAAATGAACAAAAATCAAATTGTTATCAAAAAAGTGGGGGTTTCCCTTGTGGCTCAGCTGGTAAAGAATCTGCCTGCAATTGGGAGACCTAGGTTCCATCCTTGGGTTAGGAAGATCCTCTGGAGAAAGGAAAGGATACCCACTCTAGTATTCTGGCCTGGGGAATTTCATGGACTCTATAGTCCATGGCATCATAAAGAGTTGGACATGACTGGGAGACTTTCACTCACTTCATTCAATGTGAAAAGTAAAATTATCATAAGATCGCATATTTCAGTGGAAGCATATGGATGAGGTGGAGAGTAACAGGAAGTTCCTGGTTGGATATGACAGAGTTCTCTGTGATTGAAGATGCTGGCATCATTGGTGACACTGCTTGTGTATATACAGATGAAACCAAACAGAGTGTGTGTTTGAAACTGTTTCTTTGCTTTATAGCCTGCCTCAAGGTTGAACTTCAAGAAAGTCACCACAGTTCAGTTCAGTTCAGTTCAGTTCAGTCGCTCAGTCGTGTCCGACTCTTTGCGACCCCATGAATTGCAGCATGCCAGGCCTCCCTGTCCATCACCAACTCCCGGAGTTCACTCAGACTCACGTCCATCGAGTCAGTGATGCCTTCCAGCCATCTCATCCTCTGTTGTCCCCTTCTCCTCCTGCCCCCAATCCCTCCCAGCATCAAAGCCTTTTCCAATGAGTCAACTTTTTGCATGAGGTGGCCAAAGTACTGGAGTTTCAGCTTTAGCATCATTCATTCCAAAGAAATCCCAGGGCTGATCTCCTTCAGAAAGGTAACTATACCTACCTAATTATAAAATTGCCTACTGGCTCGTAATTCTCTGGGAATCCATATAAAACTACATTGTCTGAAGGTAGACTTACCTGTATCTTTAAGCATTTATTCTTCCCACCCTGTTGTGTTGTTTCTATCAATCTTACAAATCAATTTTACCAGGATATCCAACTATTATTTTTTTACCCAAACATGTCCAGTCTAACAGTTTTGTACAGAAATGAATGCAACTTGATTTATTCCAATCACTGCAGATAATCTTTGAGTAAGATACATGAGATGCATGATAGAGTTGTATTCAGATAGGAATGGTGTCTTTTCACAGAAGAAAAATCATCCACATAGAGATGATAAATATGTTTTATCATTTGAGGAGATAGTATTCTCACTTTTTATTTTATAGCTATTTCCTAATTTTTAAATTTATTAACTGCAGAAAAAATATCTTCAATATTGTCATTAAGCCTAAATAAAGCAAAATAAACCATAAAAATACTTTAATTGGCTTTTTAGTTTATAAGTAGAGCATTACTTTTTCAAGAATCTTTTTTGGGATATACTTTACACAGCAAAAATTAATTTAGTTTAATTTAATGATTTTAATAAACATAATGAAATTGTTCTATTTATACCATAATCCAATTTTAAGGCCATTTTCATCACCCCCCAAAAGATCTCTCATATCCATTTTCAGCCACATTTTTTTCCTACTTGACATTTCTTTTTATTATATATATGGTGATTTCTGACTGACTTACAAACTTTGCTCGAAAATTCAGCTTATCTTCACGTTTGAAACTTGAAAATACACATATATTTGGAGGAACTACATTATTTTAAGAATCATCTAAGCAGTGATAATAAAACATTCCAATGTAAAATATCTTAATTAAGAATAGAAGCTTGTATTTCTCTCTGGTGTAGCAGGTCCAAGCTGCTAGGGGAGTTCTGCCAACCTTGAAACATGGTTTTTATCTCTGAGTTCAAGGACAAAGATCCAGCTTTTTCCTTTATTAGTTAAAGGGGAAGAAAGAGGAATGAGCCAGAAAGTTACATGTGGATCTCTTATGGGACAAAACCTGAAAATTACACACATCATTTCCATTAAAGCAATGTGGCAAAAATGGTCTAGGTGTCCAACTAAACATAGATGTTTCTGTTATTAGAGATGGGAGAATAGAATGAGTAACTAGCAACTTTTTTCCGTACCTAAAAAATGTATTTAACTAATGTATTTCGTGTAATACCATAACGTATTTAACTGAAAAATTTTAAGTGTTAAGACTATTTATTTTTAAAAATTTTACCTTTGCCTCCTCCACAGTGTACCTCTCAGGTAATTAATAAAATTATTTTAAAAGCAAAATCAGACTAAAAAGGTGTTTATGTACTTGTTATTTTTTTTAAATAAATGTGAATAGATCATATCTTAGCTGGATTTATCTATGATTAGGAAAAGTTGGAAACTTTACAAAGTCAGTTCATTAAGTCAAGAAAAAAGGTTAAAGATAGGAGAAATTGACTCTTAAAAACCTCCATACCAATTATCAGATAGGAATATCTGTTTGGGAAGTTGGAGATTTTAGCAAGTATCTTTGAGATGGGGGCTTTCCTGGTGGCTCAGCATTAGGAATCCGCCTGCAATATGGAAGCTGCAGGAGACACTGGATTCATCCCTGGGTGGGGAAGATCCTCTGGAAGACACCACTTCAGTATTCTTGTCTGGAGAATTCCATGGACAAAAGAGCCTGTTGGACTACAATCCATGGGGTTGCAAAGAATCAGACATAACTGAAGCAACTTGGAACCCACCCACAACTTTGAGATTAGCAGAAATGATCTGAATTTAAAGTGTATACTCACAAATGTACATATAGGGAATTGTTGCAAATTAGTTTCATAATTTGTTATAATCATTGCCTATGCTATTAATATCAAGATAGTCAATTTCAAGCCCTTTGGGAAAAATAATTTTATTATAACTTTCATAAGAAAATTGAAAAATAGAAACAATGTTATAAATCATATATCTCAAACTCTTCATTTAAAAAAGCAGTCTTGAGACTTCCTTGGTGGTCCAGTGGTTAAGGAAGATCTTGTATATCCCCTGCAGGGGGCATGGTTTGATCCCTAGTCTTGGAACAAAGATCCCTTGTGTTGCATGGCCAGAAATAAATAAATAAATAAATAAATAAATAAATGGTACAACTCGAGGGTTTTTAGCATATCCCTAGACTTCTGCATCACCATAATAAATTATAAAAATAGGCAATCTTTACTTAAAGAGAAATATGACATATTCCAAAGATACATTGTCAGGTCCATTATTCAATTAGTATTTATTAAATATTTACTAAGAATGGACACTATTTTAGATTCTAGGAATTGAGAAGAGCAGCATCTCTACTCTTGAAGGACATATATTTAAAGGAGAATAGGCAGAAAATAAGCAAACAATTCACAGAGGAATAATAAAAATACATCAAGTATAGTGCTAGTGTGATCAGTCACGTCCAACCCTGTGGTCCCACGGAAGGCTCCTCTGTCTATGGAATTTTCCAGGTAAGGATACTAGAGCGGGGTACCATCTCTCACTCCAGGGAATCTTCCCAACCCTGAGATTGAACCCATGTTTCCTGAGTCTCTTGTGTCTCCTGCATTGGCAGGTGGAGTCTTTACCACTACTGGCATCTGGAAAGCCCATATCAAGTAAATTATATATTATTGGCTCAGATGGTAAAAAAAAAAAATCTGCTTGCAATGCAGGAGACCTGGTTCAATCCCTGGATCAGGAAGATCCCCTAGAGAAGGGAATGGTTACCCACTCCAGTATTCTTGCTGGAGAATTCCATGGACAGAGGAGCCTGACAGACTATAGTCCATGGGATCTTAAAGAGTCAGACAGGACTGACAGACTAACACACACACACACACACACACACACACACACACACACGCACGCACGCACACACAAGCAAATAATTAAGGTACAGTGATGTGACAGCTACTTTAGACTAGGTGGTCAAAGAATTTTGAGGAAGAGGAATTTAATCTAAGATTCAAAGGAAGCAGTAATATAAAGGACCTGAGGTCCAAACATGCCTGATTTACTCAAGGAAGAAAAAGAAGGCTACTGTGGGGGAAGTGAAGTTTTAGAAGAAACTCTAGATGAGATGATGTAAGAAAGGCCAGGTGGAATAGGGCTTTGTTAGGCAAGCAAATTGTCTGCATTTTATTCTACAAGGAAGGTAGCCATTGAATGGTATTAGCAAGACAATGAGATGAGATGAGATCTATTTTGTTTAAGGTCATTTTCCCATCTGTGGTGATTGGATGTTAGGGTGACAAAGAGAATCAGGGCTACTGGATGAGATTACTGTGTTATCTTGGATAAATGTAGTAGTTTGGGGGAGGAAAAAATTATGGCCAGATACAAAATATATTTTGAAGAATACAGTGAGCAAAGTTGAAGATGAGTTAGAGATTGAGGAAGAATAGGTGAAGGAAAAAGAAGAATCAAAAATAATGTTTTTATTAAAAAAATTTTATTGGGGTGTGTGTGTGTGTGTGTGTGCACGCGCACGCTTATTTGTGTCTGACTCTTTGAAAGCCCATGGACTGCAGCCTGCCAGATCCCTCTGTCTATGGGATTTAACAGGCAAGAATACTGGAGTGGATTGCAATTTCCGCCTCCAGGGGATCTTCCAGACCCACGGGATCAAACACCTGTCTCAGTCTCCCCCATTGGCAGGCGGATTCTTCACCACTAGCGCCACCTGGAGCCACTTTATTTATTTATTTTTATTTTTTACTTTACAATACTGTATTGGTTTTGCCATACATCAACATGAATCCTCCACAGGTGTACATAAGTTCCCACTCCTGAACCCCCCTCCCACCTCCCTTCCTATACCATCACTCTGGGTTATCCCAGTGCACCAACCCCAAGCATCCTGTAGCCTGCATCCAACTTAGACTGGCGATTCATTTCTTATATGATATTATACATGTTTTAATGCCATTCTCCCAGATCATCCCGCCCTCTCCCTCTCCCACAGAGTCCAAAAATCTGTTCTGTACATCTGTGTCTCTTTTGCTTTCTTGCATACAGGGTTATCGTAAAATGTTATTTCCTGCTGTACAGCAGTGATTCAGCTATGTGTGCACACTCAGCTCAGCTGCTCGGTAACATGATTCTTTGCGACCCCATGGACTGTAGCCCGCCAGGCTCCTCTGTCCATGGAGTTTTTCAGGCAAGAATTCTGGAGTGGGTTGCCATTTTCTCCTCCAGGGGATCTATCATCCTAACTCAGAGACTGAACCCTTGCCAGCTGTGTCTCTTGCATTGGCAGGCGGATTCTTTTACCATTGAGCCACCTGGGAAGCCCTATGTATACACATATCCCTTGTTTTTGGATTTTCTTTCCATTTAGGTCACCACCGAGCATCAAGTAGAGTTTCCTTGGCTATTTGGGTGCTCATTTATAAAGCAGAAAAGACAGGAAGAAGAAAATTTCAAGTGGAGGATTAAAAGTGAGTGTGAGCCAAGTCAAATTTGAGATGTATTTTAGCTGTCTGTGTACCAGTATCAGGATAGGGCATGTTGTTTGAGTTCAGCAGTGTAAGGGGCTGCTGCTGCTGCTGTTGCTAAGTCGCATTAGTCGTGTCCGACTCCACGACCCCATGGACTGTAGCCCACCAGGATCCTCCGTCTATGGGATTCTCCAGGCAAGAGTACCTGAGTGGGCTGCCATTGCCTTCTCTGGTGTAAGGAACAATCGGGTCCAAAGGTACAGATTTAGGAGTCACTGGTGTGAGGATGTCATCAAAGCCATGGGATTTGAGGCAGTTCTTTGGGAGAATGCACAAGAGAAAAGAAAGATGTCCGATTCAGGCAATGCTTTGAAGTTCCAATATTTAGAAAACAACTAGAAGATGAGTTATCCTACAAAGAAAATTACATAGAAGATTTCAGGTTCAGTCACCTCCTTAAAGTTTCAATTCCACCAGAATGAGACGCAGCACCTTCCTTCCTGCAGACAGAATATCTTCCAAAGAAATCTCTACCTAATCAAAATGTGGCCAATGTAAACCCCTTACTGTGAATGAACTACATCTCATTCTATGAGACTTCTCTCTGGAATGTTGACAACACTCACTCTGTGGCCCCAGCAGAAACCCAGGCAAAACTAAATTTAACAAAAGGTAACACATATTTCATTATTCTTCACTATTTTAATTCTTTTGTTGTTATTCAGCTGAACACAAGTGACTACTTTGATGGAATTCTCTTTGAAAACCTAAAATGTTTCATGAACTTTGCATTTTAAAAATTATTAATAAGTTTAAAAAATTTCTTGGTGCTTTGCAATAAGATAAATTTAAATTTTTAAGAAGCTGCACTTCATTTTTTTGGGCTTGCAGGCCTCGAAACAATTTGGAATTTACTAGGTTTCTTTTTTATGTCTAATCTTACAGATAAATGGCATAATCAGCTCTACTTTTAAATGAAAATCAAATAATCACAGATTAAGAATTTTATAGCCAGAAAGGATCACTTTGGAGAAAGTCCACACTAACCACTTCACTTTATCTTTGATTTGATGGGAAAGAACTACAATCTTTAAATTACTTGTTTGACACTATAAAACTGATTAATATTAAATCTAAGTTTACTAACAAAACTTCCTTCATTGTACCATGGTGTTCAGTATTTGTACAAAACAACAAGTGATTCTGGTAATCATTAAAAAGTGTTGAATGTTTTAGTTTAATGGAAGATTTCTTAAGAGGCTCTTCTAAAAGTAAACAGTATTCAAGTGTATCAAAAATATCAATAATTATACTTACTGGAAAACAACTGCAATCTCAATTTAAAGATGTTTTATGGGATGGATTTGCCTCTCCTGAATGTCCTTCATATTTTTGGATAGATATGACATCGTTGTCTTGGCAGGATAAAATTCCTTCTCACTTCCCCATATTATGTTTCTTTTCCCCTAGTATAGTGAATAGATTCCACTGTTAGTGTTGGTGAATTTTGAAAGGTGTCTAAATGGGAATTTCCATCAAGAAGCTCCTGGCCTCTCTGACTCTCTTAAACCTTTGCATTCACTCCAGGGCAAGAGAGAAGAAATGAAAAAACACAGGATCGGGTCTGCCACTGTGTTTCCATTAACCTGAGTGGTCCCTTCACAACCTCGGAAGTGCAGAGAGTGAATGATGGCCCAAGTGGGGCAGGACAGATCGATTCGGTAATTTTTACTCACTGTTTCTCCTCAGCTCTAACTGACTATTGATTGGATGAGTTGAAGATGGGTAGTGCCTCTGGGACCTTAGAAAGACTAAGAAGAAATTCCCTCCCTCCACCTAGCAACACCTTCAGGCTCTTATAGTCACTCACTTCCCAGAAGAGAGTAAAACAAAACTTAACAATGAAGTCATCTGAAGAGAAGTAAATTTCATTCTCCAGCAGGAAAATGAACACACCTGAATGCTTATTTAGTTTTCAGATTCCAATTACATATCTATGCTAAAGAAGACAAATATTTCACATAGGCTTATAAAGTTGCAAAGTGAGTAGAGTATTTAAGATCATACAATCTAATTCTTTTACATAACAGATGTGAAAACAGAAGCTCAGAGTTAGTAATGCACTTCCATCAAGACTTGGGGTAACTGGAGTAACCTTGGTTTTCCAGTCCCCAGTCCAGCAGCCTCTATTCTTGGCAAGGTTTTCTAACTTCTAACAGAGCCACAGAGAGACAGAATCTATTCTTGTTATGTTGTATTACAACACCTAAACTAATGCAGCAGCTTATTCCCAGTGGGGAGATGTAGCCGACATCATTAATGTCAAAGTGGAAAAGGGAAAGGAACCCAGAGCTTTTGACCTTGCTAGACCAATTCTTAAACTTGCCATACCTCTAGAATTTCTTCTTTATGAGTTCACAAATTTCTATAAGGCAGTTTAAGTCAAGATTTTTTTTTCTTATTTCAGCTTGTGTGTGTTTTAGTCACTCAGTCGTGTCTGCCTCTTTGTGACCCCATGCACTGTAGCTCACCAGGCTCCTCTGTCCATGGAATTTTCTAGGTAAGAATACTGAAGTTGAATTGCCATTCTCTTCTCTGGGAAACCTTCCTGACCCAGGGATTGAACCCAGGTCTCCTGCATTGTGGGCAGATTCTTTATTGTCTGAGCCCCCAGGGAAGCCCTTATTTCAGCTTAAAGAGAAGTGAAGTGAAGTGAAAATCTTTCAGTCATGTCCGGCTCTTTGTAACCCCATGGATTATACAGTCCATGGAATTCTCTAGGCTAGAATACTGGATTGGATAGCCTTTCCCTTCTCCAGGGGATTTTACCAACCCAGGGATCGAACCCAGGTCTCCTGCATTGCAAGCGGATTCTTTACTAGCTGAGCCACAAGGGAAGCCCCAGCTTAAAGTACTAACTAAAAAAAATTATTCTTCTCAACCTTATTCTTTATTTTTTTTCTCCAGTGGTAAAGCTATCTAGCTATCTTGAAGGAATGGAGGATACTTAACTTGAGGAACAGAAAAGATATTGGCTATCTTTGTTTAAGAAATTCAAACTAGTTGTAAGCAACTAGTCAACTAATTTGACTAGTTGGTCAACTAATATCTCTTGCTGGGGACAGGATTTCTCATCTATATGAAATGCACAACAAATTTTTCAGGAATAAGGTTCTTCAGAGGTGGGAAGGCTGAGGAATTTATTCAATAGCTCATTTGTTTGCAAACAAAAATCATGTGAGGGTCACTAGGTTTTTATTAAGTTCTTCTACACCTGCTGCTAAGTCGCTTCCGTCGTGTCCGACTCTGTGCGACACCATAGACGGCAGCCCACAAGGCTCCCCCGTCCCTGGGATTCTCCAGGCAAGAACACTGGAGTGGGTTGCCATTTCATTCTCCAATGCATGAAAGTGAAAAGGGAAAGTGAAGTCGCTCAGTCATGTCCGACTCTAGCAACCCCATGGACTGCAGCCTACCAGGCTCCACCGTCCATGGGATTTTCCAGGCAAGAGTACTGGAGTGGGGTGCCATCGCCTTTTTGGTTCCAAACCAGAGGTGGGTTTTGTCCTCTGGGAATTTGTCCTACCAGGGGACACCTGTCAATATTTGAACTCATTTTTAGTTGGCACAATTTGAGGGAGGGACTATTGACATCTCAGTTCGGTTCAGTTGCTCAGTCATGTCCGACTGTGTGATCCCATGAACTGCAAGCATGCCAGGCTTCCCTGTCCATCACCAACTCCTTCAGCTTGCTCAAACTCATGTCCATCAAGCTGGTGATGCCATCCAACCTTCTCATCTTCTGTTGTCCCCTTCTCCTCCTGCCTTCAATCTTTACCAGCATCAGGGTCTTTTCCAATGAGTCAGTTCTTTGCATCAGGTGGCCAAAATATTGGAGTTTTAGCTTCAGCATCAGTCTTTCCAATGAATATTCAGGACTGATTTCCTTTAGGATTGACTGGTTAGATCTCCTTGCAGTCCAAGGGAGTCTCAAGAGTCTTCTCCAACACCACAGTTCAAAAGCACCAATTCTTCAGCATCATTGACCTCTGGTGAGTAGAAAACAGGGTAATTGTTAATCATTCTCCAGTGCACAGAACTGCCCTGTGCAGCAAATTACAAAGGAAAAAACTGTTCATAATTCTCAGATTGAGAGACAATGTTTGTTTTGGATTATCTGCTGTTCACAGGAATTTCAGAATCCTCTCATTTTCATAGAGTTCTTCTATGCCACCCCAAAAATGATTGCTTCAGACAGGTTGGCTTGGACAAAGGAGGTTTGTTTTTTTGTTGTTGTTGTTATTTTGCAGGAAAATGCCAGATCTTCTAATGTTTGATTTTACTGCATCGTAGGGTAGATCATAAAACTGTCAGAAGCCTGAAGGAGAGATCACAGAGAGACTGAAGTCAATAATACAGGCTTGGGGATGGTGTTTTGCCTCTTGGAAATTTAATTCAGTTTTTAACAATGCATTTGCTCTTAGTGTTTTATGGTGAATGGGAATATTACCTTCTTCACTCTCCTTGAAAACTGATGAACCACGCCACTAGTTCTACTCAACTGACTGTGGGCAGACAGGGTAGAGCATTTAACTTCTGGTTGGTAACTTCCCAGATCTTTTTACCCTGGTTCCCTGATGGGCAACACTCCAAGTGGCAGCTCCCATCAACACGGTTGACTCAACTTGAGCAATAGATAACTTTGTTATTTCAAGGCACTGAGACTTTGGGTTGTATGTTAGTTCAACCTAATCTAGATTTATTTTGACAAACAGAGTTAACAAAAGTTTTAAATGGATCATTTTGAGTTAAAATGAAACTCAATCAAGTATAAAGTTGGAAAGTTAATTTAAATTAAAACCTTAAAAATGCCATCAACAGAAACAGGAAAAATATAACTGTTTAACCCCCACTGTACATCATGTAATTTGCTCATTTTCATTTCATAGATAGTTATTGATCAACTATACCACTGATTCGGAAAAGGCAATGGCACCCTACTCCAGTACTCTTGCCTGGAAAATCCCATGGATGGAGGAGCCTGGTAGGCTGCAGTCCATGGGGTCACTAAGAGTCAGAAATGATTGAGTGACTTCACTTTCACTTTTCACTTTCATGCATTGGAGAAGGAAATGGTAACCCACTCCAGTGTTCTTGCCTGGAGAATCCCAGGGACAGGGGAGCCTGGTGGGCTGCCATCTATGGGGTCACACAGAGTTGGACATGACTGAAGTGACTTAGCAGCAGCAGCATACCACTGACTAAATGTTAGATATTAGCAATTGAAAGATGACACAACAGAATGCTCTTAGGTACCAAAGATTTTCTCAGCTTTGCCTGCTAAGGCTCAAAACTTTAAGCTCCACTAAATGAGAGATGTTATCTGTTGTCTTCACTGTGGTCAATTTAGCATCGACTACATCAGCGGTAACAGCTTCCCTGGTGGCTCAGACAATAAAGATTCCCCTGCAATGCTCGAGACTCAGGTTCAGTTCCTGGGTTGAGAAGATCCTCTGGAGAAGGGAACAGCACCCCACTCCAGTATTCTTGCCTGTAAAATTCCTCAGATAAGGACAAGGGAACCTGGTAGGCTATAGTCCATGGGACTGCAAAGAGTGAGACATGACTAAGCAACTAACACTTTCACTTTCGGCCAGCATATAGTAGGATTTGATGAATGCGTTAATAAATAAGACTTTTTAACAACTTAAGTTCAGGGAATTGTGAGCTGTTGAGGCTGAGAGGACCATTTCAGCCTAATATTTCTTGTAACCAGCAGCTGGATGGGAGATGAGAACATGTAGTCAAATTTTGGAGTTGAGCACCGTTAATGTGACTTTCCTGGTGGCTCAGAGGGCAAAGTGTCTGCCTGCAATGCGAGAGACCAGGGTTTGATCCCTGGGTTGGGAAGATCCCCTGGAGAAGGAAATGGCAACCCACTCCAGAACTCTTGCCTGGAGAATCCCATGTATGGAGGAGCCTGGGAGGCTATAGTCTATGGGACTGCAAAGAGTCAGACACGACTGAGCCACTTCACTTCACTTCACTTCGCTGTTAATGAAGGCTACTTCTTTAATACATCTCAATTAGAGAGAGTGAGAGAAGCCCTATGAATGTCACTCTGCAAACTGGGAACACTGTTCTATTAAGAATATTAGGCTTCCTAGGTGGCGCTAGTGGTAAAGAACTCATCTCCCAATGCAAGAGACATAAAAGATGTGGGTTTGATCCCTAGTTTGGGAAGATCCCCTGAAGGAAGAAATGGCAACCCATTCTAGTATTCTTGCCTGGAAAATTCCATGAACAGAGGAGCCTGGTGACCTACAGTCCATGAGGTCACAAAGAGTCGGACATGACTGAAACAACAGCACACACGCTTGCAAGAATATTCACCATCTTACCTCTGAAAGTTTCTGAAATGCTGAATAAATGATTGCTTAATACTTCTAGGGATATAGAAAGACAAAGAGTGAAGGGGTAGATTTTGAGAGTGTTCCAGTGCTGCAGCCCACCTTTGGAGCTACTATGGCAAGAAAATACTTCAAAATGTGGTTGTCCTCTGCATGCTAACCATCCCCAAAACATAATTTACTAAATTTGGAAAGGCTACTATCAATAGCAGTGTATGTTTGTATTTGTGTGTAAGTTTATATATCTGTATGTATGTGCATGCAACTAGGGGTGGAGGTTAAAACCCATATGATGTCTCTGGACAAGGAATGAGGTAGAGGCATCTCATCTCACTTAAGATCTCTTAAGTACCATCAAATGTATCCCATGTGGTACTCCCCCACAGAAGGCAGCTGTAATCAGTCAATATCACAAAGAGGAGCAATAACTTGGTAGGGAGAGAAAAGGAGGCTTTATTTTAAAAGACCATAAATTAACTATCTTAAAACAGATATATCTGGGTCTTAGGAACTAAAAGTTTGCTGTTCTCACAGCTAAAATTACTGACCACATGCAGAAGTGAACAGAGATGTCATTAGAAGAGGCAAGTGAGAAAGTAGGAGGTATCAACTTAGTAGGTGTCTGTTATTAGAAAAATAAACTAGTTTTATGTCTCACTCCAGTAAGCTGAGAATCCTAAATGAATCCATTTTGAAGAAAAAGATAGTCCTTGCAGATGAGATGCTTACAACGAGTAGGGAGAAAAACACAAAAAACTCAACAGGATATGAAAGTAGGGCTGTGGGGATACACTTAGCTACAGGGATGCTCAGGGTATTTCCACTTAGACCAGGGAGATACAGGAAGATTTCCTGAGAAGACAGCATGGTGAGAACTAAAGTTTTAAGGATGAATAAGAGTTATCCAGGCAGAGAATATGGGGAAGTACATTCAGGGCAGTTAAGCAGCATGAGTTAAAGCACAGAGCTGTGAAACAGCATGGTGTGTGAGAAACACAGCAAGTCATTTGATTCCAAGTGCATAAAATAAGAGGTGGGACAAGGCAGGAGAGAAGGTAAAAGTTAGGTCATGAAGGGCTATACAGTATATAATAGTAAAGAGTGTTTTATACTATTTTATGCAGTATAAAATGGTAAATTTTCTAGTGTGAAGATTTTATGGGGAACAGGGTTAAAATGAAGGGTTCTAAAGCAGCCAGGTGGCAAGATCAGATCTCATTTCAGGTGGAATATTAGTGGTTATGCTAATTCCATGGAGGATGGATTGGAAGAAAGAAGTGCTACCTGCAGACAGCAGTTAGGCACTCATTGCATGATTGCTAAGTCACTTCAGTCACGTCTGACTCTTTGCAACCCTTTGGACTGTAGCCTGCCAGGCTTCTCTGTCCAAGGGATTCACCAGCGAGAATACTGGGATAAGCTGCCATGCCCTCCTCCAGGGAATCTTCCCAATCCAGGAATCGAACCTGTGTCTTTTATGTCTTCTGCATTGGCAGGCGAGTTCTTTATCCCAAAGGCCACCTGGGAAGCCCTGCTGCTGCTGCTGCTAAGTCGCTTCAGTCATGTCCGGCTCTGTATGACCCCATAGACGGCCTCCCACCAGGCTCCTCTGTCCCTGGGATTCTCCAGGCAAGAACACTGGAGTGGGTTGCCATGTCCTTCTCCAATGCATGAAAGTGAAAAGTGAAAGTGAAGTCGCTCAGTTGTGTCCGACTCTTAGCGACCCCGTGGACTGCAGCCCACCAGGCTCCTCCATCCATGGGATTTTCCAGGCAAGAGTACTGGAGTGGGGTGCCATTGTTAGGCACTCATTATAAGGGCTATACCCAAGGAAGGTCTAAAAGAAAGGAACAATGAGCTGGTTAGAGGAAAGATTATAGATATATAAACACCTTTGTAGATATATTTAGTAGGGGACTTCCTGGAAGTTGGAGTAAGGAAAAGAAAGAATTTGACATTGTATCTCAATTATTGTATTTAAAAAATTGCATTTGGACAACTGTTTTATCAGAAATTGGTTATACAAGACCAGGACCAATGTAACAGAGAAAGACTAGTTCACGCCAAGTTTGAGATGGTTTTGAAAACATCTTCAGAAGGAGGTTGGATATATAAATTGGAATTTCAGTGTAGACATTAGCATTAGAAATATTCAAATGGGACTCATGAACATTGGCTGGTAATTAAAACTAAGAGAGTGGAAAAAAGTCTTCAGGGTGTGTATGCAGAGTGAGAATGACCATAGATCAATGTTGAGAGACATTTAAGAAGTCAGTAGGAAACAAGGAAAACCATAGTGGATTGAGAAAGACAAGTCAAAGAGAGAGAAAATAGAGCCCTAATAACAAAAGAGTGTTCCTACTCCTCTAGTAAGTTCAGAAAGATGAAAAACTCACCAATTTATAATCATAGGAGATCCTTAGTTACTCTGACAAAACGGTTTCAATGAAATGATAGAGACGGTGTGTGATTATATGATATCAAAAAGTAGATGGGAAATGAGAAAAATAAGATATTATTTCAAGAAACATGCTGGTAAAAGAAAAAGAGGAATCAGATGACAACAAGGGACGTAAGTTTCAAATAAATATCTTTCTAGTTATTTTTTTTCCTGGTTGCAAGGCTTGGTACTTAGACACATTATACGTGTTTGAAAACTAAGGCTAAAGCCAAGAAAAAAGGGGAAGGAAAGGATGAAACTGATGCACTAAAATCTTGGAAGACGTTTAGAAAATGAAGGACAAAGGTCTGGGTCATGATTGGCCACAAAGAGGAGACTCATGCAATCCTCTAGGTACGACGTCTATTAAAATTCTGAGGGCGAAGGGGACAAAAGAGCATATAATCCGTGTTTTATGGATTAAAATCCCTTACAATATAGGTATTTACTTGTAAAGAATAAAAGTGGGGGATAGGGAAGGCTTGAAGATAAATATGGAATATTTGTTGAAAGAAGTGGAAAAGGGAATTGATGAAGCAGGTTGCAGAAGAGGTCAAAAGATCTAGGAATATAAATTTGTGGCTACTGGAGTATTTCTTTTTGCTTGTTTTCTTAATTTTTTATTTCACATTGGAGTATACCCAATTAATGATATTGTGATAGTGTCAGGTGAACAGCAAAGGGACTCAATCATACATGTATCCATTCTCCTGCAAACTCTCCTCCCACCCAAGCTGCCACGTAACACTGAGTAGAGTTCCCTGTGCTATGCAGTATGGTCCTTGTTGGTTATCCATTTTAAATACAGCAGTGTTTTGTGGCTACAGGAATGTTTAATACTTCTCTAGCAATTTTGAACACTAACATAGTAAAGAAGGTAGACAGCAAAGTTAATTCAGAATTGAAATTTTATCAGATAGATATCTGTAAAGATAAGAGAACAAGACATAGAGGATATTGGTAAAATAACAGCTGAAATGATCAATAACAGGGTTCAAGCTAAAGACAGAAGATGGCAAACCTTGGAAAATCTAGCTCAGTTGCTCAGTTGAAAGAGGTGAAGTAGGATCAGCAAACTAATTTTTTCCATAGAGTTGTTTAGCAGATGTAGTAGGAATGAAACTGAGAGCTAGAAGGATAGTTGAGTTAAAGTATGAGATACCAGTGCCTAAGGTTCTTGTAGTTGCTGTTGTTTAGTCTCTTAAGTCATGTCCAACTCTTGCTCCCTTAAGGACTGTAGACTGCCAGGCTCCTCTGTTCACAGAACTTTCCAAGAAAAGACACCCAAAGGGGGTTGCCATGACCTCCTCCAGGCGATCTTCTAAACCCAGGAGTTGAACCTGGGTCTCCTGCATCTCCTGTGTTGGCATGTGGGTTCTTAACCCTGGGCCACCAGGGAGGCTTAAGGTTCAGATGTGGGAAAATTTGAATTTAACTCTAATGTACATTATTGACTGTGATGAGTTAGAAATTTTGTGCCCAATTTATGACAC
Source organism: Ovis aries (assembly GCF_016772045.2). Lineage (NCBI taxonomy): Eukaryota > Metazoa > Chordata > Mammalia > Artiodactyla > Bovidae > Ovis > Ovis aries. The sequence goes on along the minus strand of NC_056056.1, from coordinate 197,829,913 downwards.
AGAAACTGATTTGAAGAGGTTGGATGATTTGTCTAAGGTATAACAACTAGTAGGCATTAGAATTATAATTTGATCCCTAGTTATGTATTCTTTTCTCCAAATTTTCTGTACTTTTACCACATTGTTCTCCACAATTTGACTTTTCAAATACTGAAATAAAGGTATAGACCTTTCCTTGCATGTTTGTACTGTTTTAATCTGAAAAGGGATCAGTGTAATTCTGATAATCCACTGTCTTAATAGCTTTGTTTTATTTTGTTTATAAATGTTGATGTTCACATTTGGATCCATTTTGTCTGAGTCTGTGCTTTGGTAACATCTTTAGAGATCTTAGAGTCGTTTAAATTCTGGAGATATTAAGTCCAAAAACATTTTGTTCTTGACACTGTGTTAAACACATCAAAGGAGTTCCTAGTAGCTTCAGAATTGCATATGATTAGATAAGAGAGTAAGATGTTAAAAGTAACTCATTTTAATTCAAATTATGTGATAGTATAGATATATTGTTTATATTTTTCCAAAAATATTGTTTAATTGAGCTACCCACATACCTTTCTTATAGAATACATACATACTCTATAAAATCACAGACATCCTCTAATGAGTCCATCCAAATTTCTAGGTAATTAGAATGCCCTTCAGCTTAATAATGCAAGGGTGGATCAAAATATTCTCTCCATGAAGTTGTGGAAACTAGTTTTCCTTAATATCACCATAGACAGTTCTTAAGATCAATGTTAAACTTATTCTGTTTAACTGAATTTTTCTGAAGTCATTTATTTCTCCTGATCTTCAGTTAGTTGGAACACAGCCTTCCAAATATGTAAGTGTTTTTGTATTTACATAATTGAGTTAATTTCAAAGTTAGCTTCTGTAGCAGCATACTTTAAGAATAGTAAATACATTTCTTTTTCTTTACAAGGTTAAGTTTGGTCTTATTTGTGGCATTTTATTATGTCCTGGTTTTTCTTATAGCATTTATTTCACACTGAAATGTCTGCTTTAAGTTGAATTTGGTACTGTGATCCCAGTAAAAGTAACTTATTAGAAAAATGTTCTGAAACTGAGTTGCTATTCCTTCTGTTTGCAGAGAATTTTCAGCCAAAATACATCCTCCAATTTAAATAAACTCCTTTATTTTATAAATTAAATTGTTTATAAAAAGAAAATGCAGAAACATGGTTAAACCCTTAAGTATTAGGTCATTAAAAATCCATTCCTGCCTTCCTGCCCATAAATACATCTTTTTTCAGACCTGTCACCCATTTCATTTAAGCACTTAGCTCTCTTCTAATGAATGAATTGGCATTTCATATTACCTTATTATCCTATAAAGCAAAATGCATACTCAATAACATTAACGGTAATTTCTCATAAAGACACATTATCGATCCGGGTGCTACCTGTAAGCATTGAAAATTGCAGCCTGCACACAGAGCCTTTCACATCTGGGCCTGAAGAATTAAAGAAAAATTAAATTTGACAGCAGTAAATTCACAGGCACAATCTAGGCCCCAATTTATATGCAAAATGAAATGCTTTATGAAAATTTCTTCTATTTTCTCACGGAGATTTGGGAAAAAGATTTCACTATATGCTTCTTTCTTTAATATCCCTCTACTTAAATATTATACTGCAGTCACTGCAGACTCTCTTTGATGTATAAATAATCAAGTTAAATTATGTGCAGCAAGGAGACTAGTGCTCTGCCATTCTTATTTTACAAAGTAATTTCTACCCTAGAGGGTCAAATTTCCCTGACAAATTCTTAATTACTATGTTGCAACAGAAGCAGAATCTATTTGTGCATAAATCCTGGGCATTCCCATGTGGCAAGTAACTAATATTACCAACCATTTCACTTGGCCTGCTCACTGAACTCCATAATTAGATAATACTTTTGATGATGGTACATTTGAAGTCTTAATCCATTTAATTTTTTATGAGATTTTTTTATTTTAATAGGGATATGTTAGTGACCACTGCCTATTTAAAAATCATTAAAATTCTGTCCACCGCAGTAATAAAGATTAAAGATTACTAATATGGCATTCATAACCTTGCTGGTTTTCCAGAAATCTGGGGCTTAAGGTAAATGTTAAAGGTCATTTAATATGTTAGTCACTAATTATAATCCTGGGTAATAGGTTCCTTTTCTAATTATCACGGTATAAGAGTTCTATTGTTTGGGTCTGTTCTCCTGATTTCATATTTAGCTTTTTGGAGGATGAGTAATCCTGGAATTAAGCTCCTGAACATTGATGAAAGTAGGTAATGCTTGATGATTAACTGGATAAAAGCTTCTATTTGAATGCTGTATGATAGCTTGCCTTGAAGTTACCTGCAAAAGATGCAGCATGCCTTTTCTAGCACTGGGTTCAGGGAAAAGGTCACTGTAAGATTAATGCACCCATATTTTAATATCAAACTATGACAAATTTGATAACAGGCTGTTGGTGCACCTGCCAAAACATTAAGAAGAGAGCTTGAACAACCTGAAACCTGACGATGTTTTTTAAAAGTGAACTAGACTTTGTCTATCCTTTAAGTGAATAATAAAAGCACTGCTGCTGCTGCTAAATCTCTTCAGTCGTGTCCGACTCTGTGCGACCCCATAGACGGCAGCCCACCAGGCTCCCCCGTCCCTGGGATTCTCCAGGCAAGAACACTGGAGTGGGTTGCCATTTCCTTCTCCAATGCATGAAAGTGAAAAGTGAAAGTGACGTCGCTCAGTTGTGTCCGACTCTTTGCAACCCCATGGACTGCAGCCCACCAGTCTCCTCCATCCATGGGATTTTCCAGGCAAGAGTACTGGAGTGGGGTGCCATTGCCTTCTCCGAATGAAAGCACAGAGTTATCTAATTCATGGGACAGTAAATCGTCCACTCCTTGTTTAAACAGACACACACATACATATGCACACACATGTACCCTACAAGTTAGAATAACTACTTTAAAAAAATCACTAGCTGCCTTCTTGATGAATATTCTGGATCATGATAAGCTCTAACTATGATAGTCTGATTAAAGTCCCTCAAATTTTTGGTCATTGAATTTTACAAACAACTGAAGTTGTCTTGACATTTTCCATTTATATGTACCTTTGCTTTGGAATTTCACATATTCTACTTATATGATGTCCACACTTTGAGTTATTTGGTTAACGTCTATTTTCCCTCATTTTGAAAATAATTTACATATTTTCCCATTCAGTGTTATTCAGGTGGTGCTAGTAGTAAAGAACCCATCTGCCGGTGTAGGAGGCATAAGAGATCTGGGTTCAATCCCTGGTCAGGAAGATCCTCTGGAGAAGGCAATGGCTACCCCCTCCAGTATTCTTGCCTGGAGAATCTCATGGACAGAGGACCCTGGCAGGCTGCAGTCCATAGTGTCTCAAAGAGTTGGACACAACTGAAGAGACTTAGCTTGCATGTACTTTTGTCCCTGCAGGAAATATTTAGACAAACTTCTAAAAGAATATTGGACATATCTTAGGTTGTTAGAACCATAAGACTATTTCATTAGAACTTTTTCAGTAGATATACTTCAATTAATTCATACTTGCTTATTGGCATTTGCTTTGTTCCTGACACATAAAGATGCTTGTTATCATGAAATTTTATTCTACTGACATGAGATGTACACTAAAGAAAATGAATATATATACTGTTCAATAATATGTCAACAGGTTCAAAGTACTAAGCAGAAGATAAGGATTGATGATTAGGAAGAAGGTGGCTATTTTAATTTCAAATAATCTTAGAAGGATTCATTGAAAAAATGACATTTGACCAAAGACTGGGACAGGGGACTCAGGGGACACTCCTTAATGTGGTCATGCCTTAATAGCAGGTATTAAGGAAGAACAAACAGCAGGTATAAGGTTCTTTGCTCTGAGGCAGGAGCATATCTGGCTTATTTGAGAACAGCATGGAAATGAGTTTGATTGGCAAGAAGTGAGTAAAAGTAAGAGTAACAGGAGATTTCCTTTTCAAAGGTATTAGAGTTCAGGCCATGAAGGGTCTTTAGGCTCTTGTAGAAACTTTGACTTTTTTCTTCATGAGATGGAGGCCATCTGAGTATTTAAATAGGAAATGTTGTAAGTCAGTTTGGATTTAAAAGTGATAAATCTGCCTTCTAGTGCTCATAAAAAGATAGAGGTAAAGCAGGAAGACTAGTTAAGAAGCTTTAGAAATCATTCATTCAAAAGACGATAGTTGTTTGGATCAGAGGATCATTCTGAATGTGTGCATGCTAAGGGGTTCCGTTGTGTCCTACTCTTTATGACCCTATGGTCTGTAGCCCACCAGGCTCCTCTGTCCATGGGATTCTCCAGGAAAGAATACTGGTGTAAGTTGCCATGCCCTACTCCAGGGGATCTTACTGACCCAGGACTCAAACCTGGATAATTTACATCTCTCCAGCATTGGTAGACTGGTTCTTTACCACTAGCACCATCTGGGAAGCGCACCATTCTGAATACTGGAAGTCAAATTCTATGTACTTTGAAATTAGAGTGAAACAACTTGGTACCAAATGCGATGTAGGCTGTGAAAGAAAAAAAAAACAGTCAGTAATGACACTAGAATTTTGGCCGTTAGTGACACAGCTTTCATTTGTAACCTCAATAAAAGCATTTTCAGAATACTGTGCAGTCAAATGCCTAAATGAAATGAATTAAATGGACAGTAGGAAAATGGAAATTGAAGATAGAAGATGTAAACAACTCATTCTAAGAGTTTTGCTGTCCAAGGTGAGAAGGAAAGGGAGGCAGTTAGAGGGAAATAGAGGTTTAAGAGGTTTTCTTTTCAAGAGGAAAGAAAAAAAAAATAGTGTTCATCAGAATGATCAAGTAGAGAGGGAAAAATAATAGTTACCTGAAACTGATAATTATGAATTTAAACTGAAACAGTGAACTATGTCCAGGTTCAAAGGATTGACATAGTTTCAGTAAGAGTTTGTATTGTTGTTGTTCATTCATATCCAGCTCTTTGTGACTCCATGGACCATAGCACACCAGGCTCTTCTGTCCTCCACTATCTCCTGAAGCTTGCTCAGATTCATGTGCGGTGAGTCAGTGATGCTATCTAACCATCTCATCCTCTGCTGCTTCCTTCTGCTTTTGCCCTCAGGAGAAGTATTTTCACAGGGTAGGTTCCCAAGAAGATCCCAAGTGACTTGAATGAATGAATTGGGTGGGGCCGGAGCAGTGGCAAATAAACGGCCTTAGTTTTGAAAGTGGTTAAGAGACAGGCTGAGAGAAGAGCCTCTTACAGGGGAGATGGGTTTGCCTGGCTTAAACTTCCCCATCTGGTACCCAGCGAGAGCATGAGAGCTTTTTCAGATTCTTTATTAAAAGAGGTCTCCAAGATTCCATCTTGCATTGGCTTCACAAATTATGTAGCAAGTCTTTGTTTTATAGAAGCAAATACAAAGATGTCTATTAGGGATTAACAGCTGTGAAGGCAAGAAGGAAAGCAAGATGGGGCAGAAGGAGAGACTGGACTGTCACTGAAGCCCAACAAAATTTAAGATCCCCTGAGTGGAATCAAATGGCCATGATTTTATTTCCTCTTGTGCTTTTTCAAAGAAAGGATGCTGTATACTCCTCAGCTGTTGTTTAGTCACTAAGTCGTGGCTGATCTGTTGTGACTCTGTGAACTGTAGCCCACCTGGTTTCTCTGTCCATGGGATTCTCCAGGTAAGAATACAGAATTGAGTTGCCATTTTCTTCTCCAGGGATCTTCCTGACCCATGGATCGAACCTGCTTTTCCTGCATTGGGGTAGCCCTCAGAGGTAGGGGCAAATCCTTCTCTGAAGGGTAACCTGGGCAGGTTCATTTCTCCATTTACCAAATTGAAGCAACTACTCAAAATCTTGATATTTGTTATAGATCTTTGAGTACAAATTAGAATATTTGATGTTTTCAGTAAATTAAATAAGTCTGAAATACAGGACTTAGAGGCACTCATATTAATAGATAACCAGAAAAAGCATAAAATGTATTGTTAAAGAAGTGGCATTCGGACTTCAACTTCATCATTTATTAGATCCATGACTTAGTATTAATAGATATGGAAAGCTCAGCCTCTTTGAGGGTTAGTGTTGTTGTTTTTTTCTATTTGGATAGTAACAGTACAAACAAATATTTATTGTGATGAATAAAAGTATGAAATAACTGTTGAAGAACAAAGGCTTTATATAAATGTTATTTAGCTTCTAGAGCTTCGAAGGATAAACCTACTGACCTCTGCTTAGGCTACTCAGAACTCTGTTCTTTTGCAGCAGAAGAAAGCTTTAAAATTAGAGTTGATTCAGTATGTTATATTATATTTTCACCCTTCTGTTAACTTTCTTTTCAAGAGCAAACTTTTAAACATACTAAAACTTTCATGCCCATCAATCTAGGCATATCTAACGTTCTCCATGGCTTTAAAATTCTTATACTCAAATTACAAATAAAAATGTAAACATAATGTGAATCCTCACCCAGGCCACCAAAGATAAAATAGAGTCCAAACATATTTAGGGCTCTGTCTCAATTACGCAGAGGTAAGTCTTCAGTTCATTTGAAGATAGTGGTAAAAATCTACCTGCCAATGCAAGAGATGCGAGAGCTGTAGGTTCAATCCCATGGTTGGGAAGATCCCCTGGAGTAGAATATAGAAACCCACTACAGCAGTTTTTCCTGAAAAATTCCATGGACAGAGGAGCCTGGTGGGCTATAATCCATGGGATTTCAAAGCATGGGACATGACTGGAGCAACTGAGCACACACACAAACAATGAAATAAATAGGTCCCAAGTTTGAACAAAAAAAGTCTGAAACTTGCTCCAAATTCCCTTGTAAAGAAGGTTGTGTAATCTCATGATGTCCCTGGAGGTTTAAAAAGAAAGAGCCACTGCATTATAATACGGCCTATGTTTCTTTTGGATTCTAATTTTTTAAAACTGAAGTTTTAAGATAGGGTTGGATGTTTAAAATTAAAGTGTTTTCATCACTTAAAATTCTACAGCTGTTTCTTTTCTTACAATGTTTAGTGTCATGCAGGCAAACCCTGTCTCTATTACATAAGAACAGATTTATCATTCTTGGTCTCTGAAATAGCTCAGAATATAATTGGACATAGAAATTGTATATACTTGTATTTATATGGGATTGGTAATGTCAAATAGAACTGTACACACGCCCTTCATAGGAATTTTTAACTGGAAAATGGTCATTTTACAGCCTATTTCTCCATTTACATATTTATTTTAAAGCTAAATTAAGGAAACACTTAGCTCACTGATATTTTGAAGTTAGCTAACATTTGGGTATCCAACACCAGAGTACAGAGATATTTGAAAATGTCAAGAAAAAGAAACCAAAAAAATTACTGTTTTTCTCAATCCTTCCTTCCTTTCTTTTTCTCCCCTCTGCTGCACTGTGCTAGGCATATACGTCTTATTTAATTCTTTACTGAGAAATGTAAAATGTCATAATATTAAATTGTGTGCTACATGGTTAGTTGTGTGTGATGTTTTGAGACCCATTGGACTGTAGCCCTTCAGGCTCCTCTGTCAATGGAATTCTCCATGCAAGAACACTGAAGTGGATTGCCATTTCCTTCTCCAGGGATCTTCCCAGCCCAGGGACTGAACCTGAGGCTCCTGGATCTCCTGCATTGCACCCAGATTCTTTACCGACTGAGCAAGTGGGGAAGCCCACTATTAAATTAAAATGCAAATACTGTGCTCTTCTTGAATGCCATTCTGTTACCCAAACCCTGCATCAAACACGAAAGTGAAAATAAGAGTGGAAAAATGCTAACGCCTATGTCTAAATTATATTTGTTAGGCCTAGACATCTATACCTTAATACTAAATAATGAGAGAAAGAAAGAAACAGAATGAGAATTAGAATCATTAAGAATGTAGCCAGAAAGGTAACTGGACAGTACAGTTGTATTTGATTCCCTTGATACTCATAGAAAAGTTGACCCAATTATCAATGATTTCAACTTGCTACTTTCTTCAGAACATATACTCTCTCCCTTCATAGCTATTACAAAGATTAAAAGTCATGATCACAGCACTTGAAAAGAACAATGCAAGCTCATTTTTGGCTAATCTGATATCTTAAAATAGACCATCATAAAAATCACCCCAGAAAGATGAGAATCTATTTTTAAATGCTTCCAGAAAAAAAAAAAAAGTGGTTTATCTTCCTCAGTTTATCAGTCTTGACCATGAAGAAAAAGGCTGCCTAGTTCTAAGTATAATTTTTAATTTAGTTATTTAATCATATACTTTTATGCTGAATATTAGTGAAAATGTGAGCTTCCTCCTCTCAAACTCTAGAAGTTTTCTTTCTGATTCTCTTCTTCTAGTGAACTTACTCAAGGCATGGGTTTTGGACAGTTTATGTTAGAATCACCTCATATACTGAACACGATGCCAGAAAATCTACTTTGTAATTTAATTTCATTTTTTAACAAATAGTTGATGATCTAATAATTACTAATGTCAAGAACCCTTTTGCCCTAACTTTTTATTATCATAACCAAACTATACTTTAAATTCTTTTCAGATTACTCACCTTCATAAACAACTTATCATATTACTATGATATCAGCATAGACTTCAATTTTTGTCACAATTCAGAATAGTCATTCATCCTAATGATTTATGTTTTTCAACAAATTCAGCTCATATCTACTGAGCACTTTTTCTACTGCTGTATATTTAGGGTAACAGCAATAAAATAGAGAGAGAAAAACAATAATAAATTTCATGGAATTTGAACTTACTTTCTATTTTCTATAAGGAAAGGGTACAGATAATAAATAAAACAATTAACCTAAATATATTAAGAAGGTAATAATGTGTTAAGGAGAACAGGAATGCCAGAAGGGATCTGTCATTTTAAATAGGGCAGTCAGATTTACTAGTAAAAATTTAAACAAGATGAGTTTGGGCATGATAAGTCAGGTCCAACTCTTTGTGACCCTATGGACTGTAGGCCGCCTAGCTTCTCTGTCCATGGGATTTCCCAGGCAAGAATACTGAAGTGGGTTGCCATTTCCTCCTCTAGGAGATCTTCCCAACTCAGGGATCAAACTCGTGTCTCCAGCATTGCAGGCAGATTCTTTACCACTGAGCCATCAGGAAAACACCCAACAAGATGAGGTAAAGGCGTAAATCAAGCAGATGTCTGAAAAAGTGCACCCACAAGACAGAAAGGAGCAATTACAATGGCTCTTGGTTAGAAGTACCACTAATGACACTCAAAAAATAACAAAAAAGGAACTGCAACTTAATAGAAGTGAAAAGGGGAGAAATAAGAGATGCCATTAGAAACACAGAGAGTCCAGACTGGGTAGGCCTTGGGTGAGATGAGAACCCCTAGAGAAATTTTAGCAAACCAATGACCTGGTCTGGGCAAGTTTGAAAGAGCTCCTCTCTCTGCTCTATGGAGAACAGATTGCAGGAGCAAGGATGAAAACAGGGAAACCATATAGAAGCTATTACAATAATATTGGGGAGGATCTTCCCTGGTGGCCCAGTGATTATGACTCCATGCTTCCAGTTCAGGGGACTTGGACTTGTTCCCTGATGGGGGAACTAAGAGCCCACATGCTACTCAGCATGGCTGAATAAATAAATAAATAAATACAGATCATAAATAAATACAATCCATCCATTAAAAAATAATATTAGGTAGAAATAATAATGGCTTGGATCATGGAGAAAGTTGTGATTGGGAAAGATAGTATATAGTCTAAAGATAGATTCAGTAGTATTTTTTTACTATTTGGGTATGGAGAATGAGAATGAAGGGTCATGATTCCTCTGAGGTGTCCTTGGCTTCAATAACTGGAAATGAACAGAATGCAGAGTCAAGGAATACTCCAGGCAGACAAATTTGAAGAGATCAAAAGAATTATTTTCAACATTGTATGACTGGGAACTATATGAGATATTCCAGCGGAAATAACAAGTATCCAAGTAGATACAGGGGTCTTTGGTTAAAGAGAAAAAGCCAGGCTGGATCATATTGCTGTTATTGTTGTTCAGCTGCTCAGTTTGACTCTCTGTGATCCTATGGACTGCAGCACTCCAGGCTTCCCTGTTGTTCACTATCTCCTGGAGTTTGCTCAAATTCATGTCATTTGAGTTGATAATTTCATCCAAACATCTCATAGTCTGTCACCCCCCTCTTCTCCTGCTCTCAATCTTTCTCAGCATCAAGTCTTTTCCAATGAGTTGACTCTTTGTATCAGGTGGCCAAAGTATTGGAGCTTCAGCTTCAGCATGTCCTTCCAATGAATATTCAGGATTGATTTCCTTTAGGATTGACTGGTTTGATCTGCTTACAGGCCAAAGGACTCTCAAGAGTTTTCTCCAACACAGTAGTCTGAAAGCATCAGTTCTTTGGCTCTCAGCCCTCTTTATGGTCCAATTCACATCTGTGTATGACTACTGGAAAAACCATAGCTTGATATGATTGCATTCAAAAGCATCAAACTGAACAAAGCAATTTGGAAGAGAAGAGAAGAGAAGTAACTAAGGAAAGTCTCTGCGGAACTCCATTTAAGAGATCCAGTGCCCGAGCAGGGAATGGAGATCTCATCCACGATTTCAAATGTAATTTGCAGGTCAAATTAAAAAATGTAGTGAGAATTTACCTTTAGATTTGTCAGCATAGAATTGTTGACTTTGATGCAAGCAGTTTTAATCAAGTGAAGAATGAGAAGTAATAACCAGATTAGAGTGGATTTAGGGGACAATGGAAAGAGAAATTTATATCTTTCAGATATATATTGCTGCCATGCTCAGTTTTGCCCTTTCTGCATCATTTAATGAAGTTTTCTATTTTTTCTCCAACCAGTTAGGTCACTTTTGATTAATAGGTTTAATATGAAAAGTGAAGTCAGTCTCTCAGTCATGTCCAACTCTTTGCTACCCCATAAATTATAGCCCATGAGGCTTCTCTGTCCATGGAATTTTCCAGGCAAGAATACTGGAAAAGGTCCCCACCTTGTCCAGGGGATCTCCTCTTCTCCAGGGGATCTTCCTGACCCAGGGACTGAACCCATGTCTCCTGCACTGTAGGTGATTCTTTACCCTCTGAGCTTTCTGGGAAGCACCCCTAGATTTAACATAAGTAAAGTCTCTCAGTCATGTCCGACTCTTTGCAAGCCCATGGGCTGTAGCCTACCAGGCTTCTCAGTCCAAGGGATTTTTCAGGCAAGAGTACTGGAGTGGGTTGCCATTTCCTTCTCCAGGGGATCTTCCCAACCCCGGGATCGAACCCGGATCTCCCACATTGTAGGGAGATGCTTTACGCTCTGAGCCACCAGGGAAGTATACACTTTTTTTGCCTCTTCCTCTCATTTTTTTTACGTTGGAGTATGGAGGAGCCTAGTGGGCTACCGTCTGTGGGGTGGCAAAAGAATCTGACATTACTGAGCACCTAAATAGCAAGAAAACAACAGTTGCTTTACAATATTTTGTTAGTTTCTGAAGTACAATGACATGTATCACTAAATATATATATGTTTGCTGCTGCTGCTAAGTCACTTCAGTCGTGTCCGACTCTGTGCAACCCCAAAGACGGCAGCCCACCAGGCTCCTCCGTCATATATATATATGCCGTCCCTCTAGGATCTCCCTCCCAACCCCCCAATCCCACTCATCTATGTCATCGCAGAACACCAAGCTGATATTTCTTTTTTACTGATGATTCACAGTCTACATTATTAGGGGCATTGTTGTTATTGGGAACTGTGATAAAATCTATCCTATATCTTGTAAAGACAGGATTTTTCTGAACTCTATTCAGGTAGTTGGAAGAATTTCTATTTGCAAACAATGTATTTTTTAACTAGGATGATGTGTCAACAGATTCATAGCAACATATCTTACTTATTTCCCTTTAACTTAGTTGCATTTTCAATTTTTTAACAACCAAATGCAAAGTGTATACATAACTAAATACATTTTCCACCACAAACTATCCTGTCTCAACTTGTCTGATGCTATTAACAGCAATATTGTAATACTTCAAAAATTTTAAGTGTCTGAGAACTGATACTTTAAGTTGGATAAAACAAAACAAAATGCTTGAGTAGATCCTCAAAATATTTATGAGTAGCAACATATAACAATAACATGTTATTCTATGTATGTGTGTGCATGCCAAGTCACTTCAGTCATGTCTGCTTCTTTGAGACTCTATGATGCATAGCCCACCAGGCTCCTCTGTCCTTGGGTTTCTCCAGGCAAGAATACTGGCGTTAGTTGCCATGCCCTCCTCCAGGGGATCTTCCCAACACAGGGGTTGAACCTGAGTCTCTTATGTCTTCTGCATTGGCAGGCGGGTTCTTTACCTTTAGTGCCCCCTGGGAAGCTCATATTGTATCAATGCCACATATTAATTCTACTTTTTAAAATGTAGCAACTAAGCATTTTAGAATTATTCACACCCTAAAAGGTTAAAATATATTTAAAGGAGGAAAGATACAAACTCTTAGCCATCCAGAATTCTTTGCTTTACTGAATAAAATACTTCTAAGTAATATCTTGCCTCAAACTACAGATTATTAAAATTTTCTAGTAACTTAAATAATAAAATGCAATTGAAATATTCAAAGACACGTCCACATTTATTATTTCAACTGTTTAATTTTCCTCTTGGTGCATGTATTAATTAATTAATGTACTGCCCTTCCTATGTGATGACTTGCTTAGAAAGGTAGAATTATTAATAAAGAATATTTTTCTTGTGTTAGCATATTTAGGGCAAAGACCAAATGCTTGAGATATTTAAACTTATTTTAGCTTATGACAAGCTTAAAAAGAGCAGGAAATGTGTCCCAGATATACTCTATGAGATAAAAATTGAAAAAGCTGTGACATAAAAGCTGGGCAAGAAAGAAAAAATGCACACACACAAAAATAATTTTTACAAGTCCAATTCTTTTGAACTCTATGAAAACTAAAGAGAATAATAGTATTACAATAATAGTAAGTTGAATAGAATCAAAATATCAGAATGAATATAAAGGACACAAAATCATTTAATGGAAGAAAAAATTATTTTAAACTAGCCACTATTCCCAGGATCCAAAAGAATTTTTTTTAATCCCTCATTAGAAAATATATTAGCAAAAATTTTGCAGGGGGCAAATGTGCTTAAGTAATCTGTAATTAGCTACTATTTTTTACATACATCCTTATGAGTTGAAATTAGCCTTATTGTAAAAAGTCTGGAACCAGTGGTTTAGGGTAATCTGTCATTTGATATGTCCTCCATACAGATATAAACAGGATCAGCTTATCCATTAGGTACTGTAAGCATAGTGGGTCAAAGAAAACTTCATAATATAATATTAATGTGTTATTATATCAGTCCTGTTGCAAAATATCTCTGAATTTTGTGTTTAGTAGAATAAGGGACCTATAGAGTTAGTGCCTCAAGCCCACAGAAGTCATAATGTGACCTTAGACTGTGAACCAAGTCCTATATTTGTTCTGTTACCAGATGGTGAGATATTTCCTCCTCCCTTTTACTGAAAGTAAGGTTAAGACATTTGCCTTTCAATTCTTAAGGAAAATGAAGGCAAGAACAGATTTTGAAATTATATTAATATCATAGTTATTCTCATTCAAAATGCTTTTGTACCTACTTCTGAAAAGCTCTGTGGTCATTAGACACAGCTACTTTACCTTGAAATTTATGAATAGAAAAATTGATCCCCTCTGTGGTAGAGACTATATTACCCAGAACCAATATGAAATATGCAAAAATCACACGCTTTGATGGAGAAGGCAATGTCAAACCGCTCCAGTACTCTTGCTTGGAAAAATCCCATGGATGGAGGAGCCTGGTAGGCTGCAGTCCATGGGGTCGCTAAGAGTCAAATACGACTAAGCGACTTCACTTTTACTCTTCACTTTCATGCATTGGAAAAGGAAATGGCAACCCACTCCAGTATTCTTGCCTGGAGAATCCCAGGGATGGAGGAGCCTGGTGGGTTGCATCTATGGGATCGCACAGAGTTGGACACGACTGAAGTGAATTAGCAGCAGCAGCACACACTTTGAACATAGCTATCTCAGTGATGTTAAGTTTGTGCATTTGGGCAGTTTTCTTTTATTTTTCTTAATTGGAATACATTGACATACAATAATTTGTCATCTATATACATTATGAAATGATCACCACAAGTCTAGTAACCATCTGTCTCCATACAAAGTCGTTATAATATTATTGATCATGGTTCTTATGCTGTATATTACAACCCTGTGACTTATTTACTATATATAACTAGAGGTTTGTTCCTCTACACCTATTTTGTCCACCCCCACCACCCTCCCTTTTGGCAACCATCTGTTTGTTCTCTGTATCTGCTTTTCTTCTGTTTATTTATTTATTTAGTTTTTAGGTTCCACACGTGAGAGATCGTATGATATTTGTTTGGCAATCCCAGATGGCTTAGACGGTAAAGCGTCTGCCCGCAGTGCTAGAGACCCGGATTCGATCCCTGGGCCGGGAAGATCCCCTGGAGAGGGAAATGGCAACCCACTCCAGTACTCTTGCCTAGAAAATTCCATGGTTGAAGGAGCCTGGTGGGCTACAGTCTGTAGGGTCGCAAAGAGTCGGACATGATTGGGCTACTTCACTTTCTTTCTTTCTGTCTTTCTTTCTTTCTTATGCCTCTGTATGTAAAAAAGAGTATCATGACATGTAACAGGATGGTTATGAAATTTCACTGGAAAACCTGAACTCATACAGTGTTTATTCAACGCCCACATAGCAGAAAATGCCAGCACTACTCACCAAGCTGCTCAGAACAGAAACCCTTGGCCTGACCCATGAACCCTATCTTTCACAACCCATGTTTGATTTGCCATCATCTTCATCAGCTCAAATTGTCTCGACCATCAATATCTCTCTCCTAGACCATAGCCTTCAAATTGCTAGCGCCCTCTGTGACTCTTTTATATAATAATCTATGTCACATAGATGTCAGAGTTCTCTTTTTAAATTAGAAATCAAATTGTTACACCACCAGTGCTTCCAACAGAGTATGCGTGCATGTGAGCACGGTTGCTTCAGTCGCGCGTGACTCTTTGTGACCCTATGGACTGTAGCCAGGCTCCTCTGTCCATGGAATTCTCCAGGTAAGAATACTGGAATGGGTTGCCACGCCCTCTTCTAAGGGATCTTCCCAACCCAGGAATCAAACCTATGTCTCTTACATGTCCTGTATTGGCAGGTGGGTTCTTTACCACTAGCACCACCTAGGAAGCCCCCCCAACAGAGTATACAAAATCTTTATTAAACTAGTCTTCAAGGCATTCTTTGATATAGCCCCTTTCTATCCCTCTGACTTCACTTCCTAACTTTCTAGTTACAATGGGATTTTCATCTCTTATTTAAAATAAACTTTAAATTTAAAATTCTTTAAATTTACAGAAAATCCAAGAAAATAGAGTAGACAGTTTCCATACATCCCATAACTAATTTCTCTCTTACTGAAACCTTTTTTCATCATCAAACTAAATATTTTGTTAACTGATATATAATGTGATCTAGATGGGGAAACAGTGGAAACAGTGTCAGACTTTATGTTTGGGGACTCCAAAATCACTGCAGATGGTGATTGCAGCCATGAAATTAAAAGATGCTTACTCCTTGGAAGGAAAGTTATGACCAACCTAGATAGCATATTCAAAAGCAGAGACACTACTTTGCTAAAAAAGGTCCGTCTAGTCAAGGCTATGGTTTTTCCAGTGGTCATGTATGGATGTGAGAGTTGGACTGTGAAGAAAGCTGAGTGCCGAAGAATTGATGCTTTTGAACTGTGGTGTTGGAGAAGACTCTTGAGAATGCCTTGGACTGCAAGAAGATCCAACCAGTCCATCCTAAAGGATATCAGTCCTGGGTGTTCATTGGAAGAACTGATGCTAAAGCTGAAACTCTAGTACTTTGGCCACCTCATGTGAAGGGTTGACTCATTGAAAAAGACTCTGATGCTGGGAGGGACTGGGGGCAGGAGGGAAAGAGGATGACAGAGGATGAGATGGCTGGATGGCATCACTGACTCAATGGACATGAATCTGAGTGAATTCTGGGAGTTGGTGATGGACAGGGAGGCCTGGCGTGCTGTGATTCCTGGGGTCACAAAGCGTCGGACACAACTGAGTGACTGAACTGAACTGAACTGAACTAGGGTGTAACGACTACTATAACTTCTCAAACCTCAGAACAATGCCATCAATATATGTTAACATGCTAATTTATGTTTTTACATGTAGTTATATATATATATTTCTGTATGTATAAATTTATAAATATTAAATTAAATATAGGTCCATACTGATGTCTATAATTCTAGTCCACTTAGATCATTCTAGCCTTTTCCCTTTGCATGTCTGTAGCTTGCAACTACATCAGTGAGAAACTGGGCTCCTTGAGTCACCATCGTTAATATAATTATTTAATACCAATGTACATGTACAGTGCTTCCAGGATTGTCAACTCATATCCTCATGGGTAGCAACTTTATCAACTAAACTACAGTGTCCAGTTCCTTTTGCCTTTGATCTTACAGACTTGACTCATTTCCGGAGTTACTTAGCTTAACTCCCTTTGCTCCCAGCTCTTATAGGGAGGTTATTTCACATGTTTGCTAAATATTTTATCACAGCCTGCATTCCACCCTTGCATCCCTGGCCTCCTAAATAATTTTTTAAATTTGCATACATTACTGGTGACTATGCTATAAATTTCCTAGGGTTTAACTGAGTATTTTATCTATTTCACTATAGTTATGTACAGAGTAGTTTAGCCACCCTAAAAATTTCCCCTGCCTTACCTAAATAACCCTTTCTTCTCCCCCATATTCCTGGCAGCTGCTTACCTGTTTACTGTCTCTATATTTTTGCCTCTGTCAACATTTCATTCTTGTTTTGGCTTAGCTTGACAATCCATTTATTTTTATCGCTAAATTGTGTGCTATTGTATGGATATACCAGAGTTTATCCATTAACCTGTTAATCAGCTTACTTATTAAAAACAATTTTATTGCTTCTAGTTTGGGGCCATTATGAAGAAAGGTGCTGTAAATATTCATGGTCTTATTTTCAACTCAAATGGTTAAATACCATAGAACATTAGTATTGGATCATATGAAAAGATTTGATTTAGTATTATAAGAAACTGCCAAGTTGTCTTCTAAAATGGATATACAATTTTTCATTCCCACCAGCAATGAAATTTCCACCAGAAATGAACGTGCCTATTTCTCTACATCCCATCAGCATTTGGTTTTGTCAGTATTTTGGATATAGCCACTTTGATATGTTGGAATATCTCATTTTGTTTTAATTAACATTGAAGTATGTTGAGTATCTTGTCACATACTTATTTGTTGTCTGTATACCTTGTTTGGTGAGGTGTCTGTTCAGATCTCTTACTGATTTTTAAAATTGAGTTGTTTGCCTTCTTGTTGTTGAAATTTGACCCTCATTTGTATAATACATTTGTATTCCAGTTTGTTAGCATACAGGTGTTAAAAAAGATTTCCTCCCAATCTCTGACTTGTTTTTCAGTCTTTTAAGAGTGTCCTTCAAAGAAGAGAAATTTATAATTATAAAACCCAACTTATCTATTTTTTTAAAAATTCATGAACAGCATTTTTGGTATTATATAAAAAAGAATATCTAACCCACAGATACCTAAATATTCTCCTGTCTTCTTCTAGAAGTTTTGTAATTTTGCATTTTACATTTCTATCTATGATATATTTTGCGTTAACTTTGTAAAAGTGTAAGGTCTATGCCTAGGTTCATAGTTATTTTGATGCTGTTGTTGTTATATGTTCATATCCAACTGTTCCAGCACCATTTTTGAAAAGACTAGATTTTTTCCACCAAATTGTGTTAGCAAGTTTATTAAAATTTTTTTCAAAAAGTTAATTATATTTGTCTTCATTCATCTAAGCTCTCTATTCTATTCCATTGATTTACATCTTTATTCTTTTGCCAATACTTGATCTCTTATTTACTGTAGCTTTGTGCTAAATCTTGAACACTCGTAACTGGAACCCTCCAATTTGATTCTTCATCTTCAAGACTGTAATGTCTACTCCAGATTCTTTACCTTTCCATGTAAAATTTAAGATCAATATTTTAAAACCACAAAATAACTTGCTAGGCTTTTTATTGGGGTTGCCTTAAATTAATAAAGTTGGGAGGAATTGACATGTTAATAATATTGATACTACTGATAATGGAAAGTCTCTCCATTTATTTAGATCTCTAATTTCTTTCTTCATTGTTCTTTACTTTAGGCATTGAATTCCTTTCATCCTTGGTTATTTATATCCAAATAATTTTTTATAGGGCCAGAGGAGAAGCTATTGTAAATAGTGCCTTTTTTAAATTTCAAATTCCGCTTACTTGTTGATGCATATATGAAAGCAACTGACTTTAATATACTGCTCTTACATTATATACTAACCTTGTTAAATACTGCTTGTCTTCCCAGAAGTTAAGTTTTAGGTTTTTCCTGCTTTTTTATTATGTAATTTAATGATATAGATTTCTAATAAGAACTGCTTTAAGCAACTTTCTCTTTATCGAAAATATTTTGGTAAATAGTCTTTTCATTTCTAAATTAGTTTGATGATTTTTAAAAATTTCTCTTGATATTTCTTCTTTACCTCATGAATTATTTTAGAAGTGAATTGCTAATTTATAAGTATTCAGGTATTATCCTGACTCTTTTCATCTAATTGATTTGTAGTTATTTCCATTGTTGTTCAATAACATATTTTTGTATATGTATTTTTTAATTTGTGAAAGTATATTTTATGTCCCCAAATGAGATATATCTTGATTAATATTCCATGTTATCCTGAAAAGATTATGTGTTCTGCAGTTGTTAAATGCAGTATCATACAAATATTAATTAGATTGATAGAGCTGCCTTGGACATCTGTATTTTTACTGATTTCCACATGTCTGATCTATCTAACAATACCTTTCTTTTCATTGGTGTATTCAGACCACTCACAATAATAGTTATTGATACGTCTAGATATACAACATCCCTTTGGAATGTTTCTACTCACTGTGTATGTTCTTCAATCCTCTTCTTCCATTAATTTTCTGCCTTTATTGGTTGTAATTGCATATTTTATATTATTTAATTTTTTCTCTGCTACCAGTAGAAATGTAACGTATTACTTTGCATGTTATACTTATAAAACGTTTTCACTTCTTTATAAAATGGTGTTATTGTTTACTTGAAGGGTATACAGATTAACAACCCTGTATTAATTTTTTAAATTGAGTTTTCTTTATGTTAAAATTTAACCTTGATTTAAGGTCATAGCTTTCAAAGACATAATTCTACAAGACTGGCCAAATTAAGTTAGGAATTTAGGGACCTAGAAATAGACTATGAACTCATGAGTTGATGCCAAGTTACGCAGTAAATTTAGCCTGGGCAGCATGGGAAGTATTTTTCCCTCATGGCTCCACCTACCCTTGCTTTCTCCCATCCTTTGGTATCAAGTATCTTGACCTAAACGCAACATCTACTGTTCTTAAGGTGACTATTTACAAGGAAATTTTGATAAGGAAACAATGTACTTTTGTTACATGAGTGGATTGGTCAAACCAGATGTACAGCATCATTCTCTAAAACTTAGTATTTTTACTGATCTCACAAGTAAGCTAAATTACTACCTTGATCTTAAAGAAATTGTAAAATATATTATACAATCTTCGAGATGTTAACATGGAGAAAATAAAATGGAATTATCAAAAAAAAAAATCAGTCACCAGAGCTTACAGGACATGCCCTTTTATGTCTTAGGATGGCTTTGATGATATTTTTTGACTTTGATCTCTGAGGAGATTTTCAATAATATGCTTTTCTTAGACTTATACCCATGGTCAGAGTTAGAATGCCCATGAGTATACACACACACACACACACACACACACACACACACTTACACCATAAATCTGATTAACGCTCACTCTGTATCTATGTGTATGTTTGTACAAATGTGTATGTCAGTGCAATGGGGAGCGAAGTGTGTGTGTAAAGGGTTGGTCCTAATGAGAGAGACATTGGAAATACAGACTTAAAAACTCAAGATTATCTCAATCATACTTCCTTCCCCCATAATCATCCCTTAACCCTAAATCTTATAAACCCACACGTTTCTTTCACTTTGGATTCTAAATGCACTTTCATTACCTCAATGAAACAAGATTTCCTCTCTGGCTTTAACTTCCAAATAGATCAAATGAAACAAGGGCAGTTTTCTGTGAAGTTAATTTCAGTTATGAATGTTACTTTTCTTTGATTACTTGAGTAATATATTTAAGTCTGTAATACAGGAAATATTTAATCTAAGTATATATTGACTCTCATGCTGAATTTTGAGTTTAAATATACGTAATTTCTAGACGCATTTCATGTGAAAATGTTACCAAATAAAAGTGTGAAGGAAAATTGGATAGAAAATATATTTGAAATATAATTTACAAACTTCTGAAAGTACATCACAGATTTTTAATTACACATCTTCTGAGTTTTATATTATATTGAATAGTTTCAAGAATGAAATATCTTTTTTGTCTCTTGATCAAAACTATACGTAGACAGCATTAGGGAAAAAAAAAAGAAAATATTGAACCTATAAAAGCTGATAATACCCAGAAAAGTAACCTATATATGTTTATACATATTAATGCCTATACATATAGGCATTAATATGTATAAACACACACACACATATATACACACACCCACACGCACACACACCTGTGCATATTTATGTGTTCAGTCAATCAATCGTGTCAGACTCTTTGCGACCCCGTGGTCTGCAGCACGCCAGGCTTGTCCATCACCAACTCCCGGAGCTTACTCAAACTCTTGTCTATCGAGTTAGTGATACCATCCAACCACCTCATCCTCTGTCATCCCCTTCTTCTCCTGCCTTCAATCTTTCCCAGGGTCTTTCCAATGAGTCAGTTCTTTGCATCAGGAGGCCAAAATATTGGAGTTTCAGCTTCAGTATCAGTCCTTCCAGTGAATAT
Source organism: Ovis aries (assembly GCF_016772045.2). NCBI lineage: Eukaryota > Metazoa > Chordata > Mammalia > Artiodactyla > Bovidae > Ovis > Ovis aries. The sequence continues at coordinate 197,808,801 of NC_056056.1, read as the reverse complement.
TCAGGACTGATTTCTTTTAGGATGGACTGGTTGGATCTCCTTGCAGTCCAAGGAACTCTCAAGAATCTTCTCCAACACCACGGTTCAAAAGCATCAGTTCTTCAGTGCTCAGGTTTCTTTATAGTCCAGCTCTCACATCCATGCATGACTACTGGAAAAACCATAGTTTGGTCTAGACAGGCCTTTATTGGTAAAGTAATATCTCTGCTTTTTAATATGCTGTCTAGGTTGGTCATAGCTTTTCTTTCAAGGAAGATATGTGTATACATACATACTCATGTGTATTGGCCTATGTATTTGTATATGTATATCATATATAAAATTTATATATGTATTTTCTGATGTTATTTAGTCATTAAGTCATGTCCGACTCTTTGTGACCCCATGGACTGTAGCCCACCAGGCTCCTCTGTGGGATTCTCCAGGCAAGTATACTGAAGTGGGCTGCCATTCCTTTCTCCAGGGGATCTTCCTGACCCAGGGATCAAACCACTAGGAGATTCTTTACCACTGAGCCACCAGGGAAGCCCTTATATAAGTATATATTATATAATAATGTTATAAAAACTGAATTATAGTATTTCCATTGAATATTTTCGCTGACGTTATGAACCCTGTTTTATATCTATAAGAATAGGCTTTTCATCATCATTTCTAAAGGCTGTATATTATTTTGCTAAGTGAACATATTATATTTTATATATAAGTTCAGTTCAGTCGCTCAGTCATTATAGTCACCTATATAGTAGGGTGCTTAATTTTTATACAATTATTTCTTATTAAAATAATATATTTAGTGATTGCATACGGATAGCTGTGTAATTGTTTCCTAAGAATAAACTGTAAGAGTTAGAACTTTTGGATCTCATGGCACATTCATTTTTTAACACTTAAAAATTGTATCAATGCTAATAAAAGGTACAGACTGTTCAATTTTAATTACACTTGTTTTTTGTGAATATACATTTATAAAAAATGTTGAATTTATTTTTCTCAAATTGTATATAGTTTCAACCTAATTGAACATAAATTTTCTTTTTGTGGAAAGTAATAAACTGTGAAACCCTGATTATTCGAAAATATATATATCTCCAAAATCTCAAATAATCTCAAATAACATAATGTATATTTTACCTTATTTAAGGTATAAATAGTGAGATGCTATAGGGCCTCTAAATACTGCACACACAACGTGTTATTAGTACTTTGGGTTGTGGTTGCTGAATGGTCAGCTGTGCTCGTAGCTCATCTGGTTTTCCATCTCACAGCTTATCAATGAAGTATTTAAATCTTAGTTTTTAGTATAATGATAGATTGCTAATTCTCACAGGTCCACTTGATTATCTGAAAACCAAAAATATTAAGTCTAGAAATGCCAGGCTACATTATTTAACAATACTTTGTTGAGTTTGAGCAAGCTCCAGGAGTTGATGATGGACAAGGAATCCTGTTGTGCTGCAGTCCATGGGGTAGCAAAAAGTCGGACATGACTGAACGACTGAACTGAACTGTTTCCCTTCAACGTTACTATCAAAATAGGCAAATAATAGGAAATATTATTTAAATGATAAAAATTGATTTTTTTCATTTTTTGAATAATTATTTTCTGACAGAAATAAATGTGAGCATTCTCAAATTACTAAGAAAAATAGCCATGTTTGAGATGTAGAGCTGAAGAATCTTGTAATACCTGAAAACACACATTATTTTTAAAATTTTAATCATTAAAAAAATCATTTTTGTGATATCAGGATGCTTTAATAAGGAATATCATCTTTTTAACTTGAATTTCTTTTATAAAATCTCAAATCTTGAATCACAAAATGCAGGACTACATCTCATAAAGGTTACATTTGTTTTCACATCTGGAAAAGAATTAAATCAATAGGTATATCTGGAAGAGCAAAAGTTGGATAGTATATCCCACTGGGTAAAGAAAAAGAAGATACCGCAAGGTAAAGGTAGATGTTAACAGACTAATGATCATTTTTTAATAACAGAGGGACCTTTCTGTGAAAAAAAATACCACTATATTTTTTCATTGCTGTCTTCTCTTTTAGCTAACCTTTGAATGAGAGAAACTTCTGCTGATGTCAAATGACCACAAGGATATTAACAACTGGACTTGGAGCCTGTCGGCTGCTGTTGGGTATATCTCCTTTACCAAGCTGGCTCTCTTCACTACTGCCACTGACCTTGCAAACAGCTCCGACAAAGGTCGGAATGGATTCATTGATCAGCTAGACCAAGCATATGACAGTCTGTGCCTTAATTGAATCCCAAAAGGGGGCAGACTGGGTTTTTATTACAGAGGCCAGCCGATAGCACTCATTAAAAGCTCCACAGACTGTGTGGTTTACTAATTAGTTTATTATACAGACACCTTGACGATGGGCAAAGTTGTCATTTTGCCCTTTATCGCACAGGGGATGTTGTTAAAAGTTTAATCAGCTAACACTGACCAAGTAAGCTTGGCAGGCTGTGGATGGTCATTACTGAGGTCACCCCTGCTGTAGCAATTCTGACAGGGTCACAGCATGAACTTACAATAAAGAGAGTGTTACATAAGGTAAGAGAACACCTGAAAGGGACCCCAGAAAAGAGATGTGCTCTGCGGGGAGTAGGAAACAGATGGGCTGTTAGGACAAGTGAATCCTTTTAAAGTTTATCTTTGCCTGCCCTGTTTAACATATGCTTCTGAAAAGATGGGGCATGCAACAATCGCTTTGATATGTTCATCAGAAATAAGATTGGTAACCAGTTTGGTGGGGGGAGGAAATATAGGGGCACCAGATTAAAAAATTATTTCTCTGTGTTTTATTTAAACTTTCCATAGTTCCAGGGAAGTAAGCAAGATATTTCATACTGTTTAAATTTTGCCCTAGACAGACCAAAGTCTTATTATAATCTAGCACTATTTTGAGCACTGCCCAGTTGTATAAGATTCTCTAATCCACCAACTTTGTCTCATTTATTTCTGAAGTTCTTATTTTTCTAATGGGCTGATTTCTAAAATAGATAACAGCTAAGGAAAATTTCCTTTGTGTGTCTAAGCAAGAAAGTGAACAAAGTATAAGTGAAGCCACCTGATGAATTTGGTGAAAACTCATTGAAAGTGAAAGAAAGTGAAAGTCTCTCAGTTGTGTCCAACTCTTTGTGACCCCATGGACTGTAGCCTGCCAGACTCCTCTTTCCATGGAATGCTCCAGGCCAGAATACTGAAGTGCATAGCTGTTCTCTTCTCCAGGGGATCTTCCCAACCCAAGAATCAAACTGGGTCTCCTGCATTGCAAGTGGATTCTTTACCTGCTGAGCTACTAGGGAAAACTCATCAAAGGAATATAATACAATGTCAAATTTAAAAGTATTGACAAATTCAAAATATAGAAAACCTATGTGCATGTGTCCTCAGTTGCTTCAGTCATTTCCAACTCTTTGCGACCCTATGGACTCTAGCCCACAAGTCTTCTTTTTCTATAGGATTCCCCGGCAAGTATATTGGGGTGGGTTGCCATACCCTCCTCCAGGAATCAAACCCACATCTCTTGTGTCTCTTACACTGCAGACAGATGCCTTATTGCTAAGCCACCAGGAAATCCATAGAAAGTATACAAATGAATACATAAAATATTCTTCTTGTTATGTCCACTTTTTGACTCCCATATTGATCTTTTTCTGTGTTCTCCGCAGAATTGGTCATGCAGTCAATCTAAAATTCAATGATTAAATTAGCCTCCCATAACATTTTTCAAACTATAGTTTTGATTTTTGTTTCATAATCATAATGGGATTGTACTGTAAGCAGTAACTGTTTATGCATTCTAAAACTTGTCAGCTCACTGGATAATTTATTAAGACACAGATTACCAGTTTAGAAACTAGTATCTGCATATTCTCTATGTCTTGTCCTAGGATATTCAAATCTTTAGAGATCTGCATGAATCTGAACTTTAGACTCAGTTTATACAGTATGCAAATTGTGCCAATCCAGACATGACCCTATGACAGTAAAGTTTTTCCCAGCATATAATCGTATTTTTTCAACAACTGTTATCATATCTGTAAGATCTGAGCATTTTGTGATGGCAGATTGATATGGTTCAAATGATGTAAGAATGTGTTCAAACTACGTGTTTATGTCTGATGCAACAAACTTTTATATTGAGTGTGTCATGAAAAATAAAATGCCACACTGAAAGCATTTACCCTGGAGATTAAAGTATGATTTAATAGATGTATGATTACATTGAAGGAGGCTTTATGAAGAGAAATAAGAAATATTCTGTATTGCATTCAAACTGCAGAAGGAATTTTAGTAAACATTGTGTGTTATCCAAATTGGAATTGATCCAGGACTCAAAGCCTGATATTTAGGCTAACTATAGGGTTTGCATAAAAGGTGGCATCTTCAGGGGTTCGTACTTTATGGAATTCCTGAGGAAGCTTCCCACAGAGACAGATTGTTCTGTCAAGCCCACACAGGCAAATGCTTCATCATTAACTCACTTTGGAACAAAAAATAAACTGCTGTAACAGTGGAATTAAAAGAGTATTGCTATTGTGCATGTTTTTCCCCACAGGCTATGGAGGAAATTATGAAAAACTTTTAGGAAGAAGTCTGATAACTCATCTTTTCAAAGTATTTCATCAGCAGCATGCTAGTTTCAAATAGTTCAGAGGTTTGATTCTATATAAAAGCTTGGGAAATTTAACTATTAAAAGTAAAATTCTTTATTTTAATATATCAGAAGACAGCTTAAGGTAAGTGAAATGTCAAATTTTAGATCATGAGAAGATATTTGCGATACACAAAACTTGCAAAGACTCAATGTCAGTGCTGCTGCTGCTGCTGCTGCTAAGTCGCTTCAGTCGTGTCCCACTCTGTGCGACCCCATAGACGGCAGCCCACCAGGCTCCACCATCCCTGGGATTCTCCAGGCAAGAACACTGGAGTGGGTTGCCATTTCCTTCTCCAATGCATGAAAGTGAAAGTGAAGTCTTTCAGTCGTATCCGACTCTTTGCAACCCCATGGACTGCAGTCTACCAGGGTCCTCTGTCCATGGGATTTTCCAGGCAAGAGTACTGGAGTGGGCTGCCATTAGGGTAAAGGAAAATACAAATGGAAGAATGAATAGAAGACAATGATTAAAATACTTTAATGGAAACAGGAAGACTGAATATTTATGTATATGGTATATACATAACCATATATAATACACACACACATACACACACACACACACACACACACACACACACATATATATATATATACACATGACAGTACAAGTATACAACATGCTCAGAGTTATTTGTGATCCTGAATGCATGCTCAGTCACTAAAGTCATGTCCAACTCTTTGAGACCCCATGTAATGTAGCTGCTCTCTCCCAACCCCTGCCCAGGCTCCTCTGTCCATGGGATTTTTCAGGCAAGAATACTGGAGTGGATTGCCATTTCCTCCTCTAGGGAATCTTCCCAAGCCAGGGATCAAACCCGCATCTCCTGTGCCTCCTTCATTGGCAGCTGAATCCTTTACCACCGAACCACCTAGGAATCACATCAGGAAAACGTAATGAAGATAACAATGATATATCATTTTGTCTGTATTTCAATTGCCAGAAACTTTAAATTCTGATAACACCAATGGTAAAAAATAATGTGATACATATATAATTTCATATAGTAGTTATATTTTGGAAAATGGCTTGGCATTACATATAATTGAATATTCACATGCCCCTCAACCCAGTTATCTTTCGCCTAGGTATGTATCCCAGAGAAGCTTTGTCACACAGGAGATCTGCACAGGACTGTTCATATCCTGGATAGTATACTCACAGATGTCTGTTTACTAAATAATAAATAAATAAGCCAACTAACATGCAGATATACAAATAACGTAGACTACATATAGACAGTGATGGGAGTGTTAAAGAAAATAAGGTTTCTAATTTGTGTATCTGAAGAATGAGGAAAAAATAGAGAAAATAAATAAAATGCACATGTTCATAATGAAAAAGAAACCAACAATAAAATCACCAGGAGATAGATGCTGGAGCTTCCTGGGTAGGGATAAGTAGTTTTGATCTTGGTAACCTAGGCAATTGGATTTTATTACCACTCAGGGACAGAAGATAAATGCTTGGGCCCAGGAGAGGCAGGAACTTAGAATGAATACTGCTGTATAAATATAACACCTTCAAAGTTATATGCCATTTGTGAAAAAATGAACCGATAACTCAGGTAGATATTTAAGAAATGTACAAAGCTTGAATTCTGGGTAAGAAAAGAAGATGATTTTTCCTGAGCAGCTTAACCAATGTCCTGCTACTCAAGATAGTTTGGAATCTTCATTATCAGTATATCTTGGGAATACACATGTCAAAAATTAACATAAAAAAGGAATATATATGTCACTATGATTAAAGATTTTTGACAACACACAGAATAGAAAATGATTAAAACCACAAGTTGATCCTGTTATAATATAAATATAATTTTAAAAATATTTTACTAATAAAAATGCAAGCAAACTATTTAAAAATATACACAAACTATAAGGAAAAGACAAGATACTATGAAATTGATAAAGAGAGGAAGATAACAGTTAAAACTATGAAAGTAAAAAAATATCAAAAACAAGTTTACTTGAAATTTTTAAATATTAATATAAATTGAAGTGCAATTAAACAAATGAACTGACATAACCAAGGAAAGAATTAGTGAACTGGAATATAGTGCATTGCAGGCAGATTCTTTACCATGGAGCCATTAGGGAAGCCCCTGAACTGAAATAGAAGAATGAGTAAATTAAATAGAATGCAACTCAGAAATAAAAAGTGCAGAAATGACATCAAGAGATACAAGCAGTAGAGAAGAGAAGTGGAACAGATATTTAACTGTAGTTTCAAAAACAGAAAATAAGATCATGTATTATTTGAAGTATTAGTGGATGTCAAAGGATCAACCATAAAAACTGAAATTAAAAATGAAAAGAAGAGACATTATTTTGTCCATTCAGATGTTTTTAAGCTTTGATTTATATTTATATATATATATGTATGTATGTATACTTATAACAATGAAACACACTTAACATGTAATATATTTTATTTCTTTATTGTTTATCTCCCACATAGAATGCAGTGTAGGAGCAGGTCCTTTTGTCTCTTCTCTTTTGTTTGTTGTTTACTTAAAATAATATAACACAGATTGGCAGTAAACATTTTGGTAATGAATGAAACTCTGAGGATAGTGAAGGACAGGGAAGCCTGGTGTACTGCAGTCTGGGGTTGCAAAGAGGTGGAGATGACTTACTGACTGAACAACAACAATAAATCAATGAAAGAAAGCAAACAATAATATTATGTTGCCACATGAGCCAACATTCATTCAAAATGTAAACCAAATCAGTCATTCCTTTCTTTAACCTACCCTAGATTCTCAAACGTTTATGTATGTGTATGTATGTATAATAGAATTACGTATATAACAGAACTATAATGTACTTACCAGAAAATATAGGGAGTATTGTCTATGACTAGCGTATGAAGGATTTCATGAACATGACCAAAAACTCATTATCCAATGCTTGAATGATCAAAATGATCCTCTCTTATTAACCAGCCTAGGCAGTTTCATACTTGTACTAAACTTTGTCCATAGTGGTTTCCAGAATCCCAAGGGGAGATCAGATCAACAGACTTTTTCTCTGAGTTTTCTGAAATATCCCTGAACGTTTCCTCTAGTGGGGATTGTAAAAACATTGCTTTCACCATTTTGCTTTTTGTCTCTTCTTCCCTCCCTGTTGTTTTTCAACTAAATATAATATGGCTGTTAATAACATTGTAGGAAAAGTCTTTCCCCAAGGTAAAAACAGCAGTGATTCTTGGACCACCTGCCTTTAATTTGTTTAATAGCTTCCAATGTTTTTACCTCTGGGAAGGTGAATCATGAGGGAATAAATGGAAAACTCTCAGCTCCTGTTAAGCAAAGTGAAAGATGGTGTTCAAAATCCTTTCAGTTCTGTAGATAACATCATAGAAGCAGAAAACAAAAAAGAAGAAGTGAAAAAGGCCAAGATGATATAAAACCCATGGACAGAAAATAGAAGACCCTGATGTTGGGCAAGATTGAGAGCAGGAGTGAAGAGAGTGACAGAGGATGAGATGGTTGGATAGCATCATTAACTCAATAGACATGAGTTTAAGAAAACTCTGGGAGACAGAGAAGGACAGAAAAGCCTGGGATGCTGCAGTCCACGGGATCACAAAGAGTTGGACTTGACTTAGCGAATGAACAGCAGCAATAGAGAAAATAGATATTTTGTTCACTAAATAGAAAAATAGACTGAAAACGAAATGATGTGGCCTGTTTGAAATTTAGGTATAATTAATTTAATTTGCTTGATAAAGTAGATGAAATTCAATGAAATGTTACCCTTGAATTTTTATTTCTTATGAAGTTGCAACATAACATTCTTTTGATTGATATTCAGAATATTATGAACCTAAAGATTCAATTGCTTACAATAGTGAAATAAACTTTTCTGTATAATTTACAAAGCACCTTTTTTGTTCATAGTGAAGGTCTCATTTGATCTTCCTAACAACCTCAGGTGGGTAGAAATTTGAATTCCCAGTCCAAGACACTGAAATTGAAGTTTAGCAAGTCAACTTGCATTATCATTCTGTTAATTCAATCTGTTGGCGATTTTCTTCCTTGTATATGACTTCATAGTCTTTGATACAAGAAAGGGGTTTAATACAAAAACTGCCATACCCCAGTGGATAAGATCAATATAGTCTAGAATATGTTGACCATGAAAAGAGCTCATCTCGTGATGACATAGTTTTCCTTCTCAGTATTGTCCTTCCCAGTATTAAATTTCAAGACTAGGTACATATGTCTTAAAGCACTCATAATGTTGATTTTGGATGCGGTGTCTGAAAAAAGAACTTAGAGAAAGAGAACTACAATTAAATGTGAGTGAAAAGAACATATCCTAATATCTTACTGGAAATCCAGAAGAAAGTTATAAAACTCGAATAAAGAAAAAAGAAGGTATCAAGAAAGAAGAGATGCTGAACAGTGTAAAATACAGTTGGTCCTTTGTATCCATAGGTTCTTTATCTGTGTATTCAACCAATCTCAAGTTGAAAATTCAAAATAAAATTAAATTCCAGAAAGTTCCACAAAATAACACCTGATTTGCTAAAAACTGGAAACTCTTTATATAGCACTTATATTGTATTATATTACCTATTATAAGTGATCCCAAAATAATTTAAAGTAGTTGAGAGGATGTGCATAATGATTTGCAAATACTACATAATTTTATATAAAGGACTTGAGCATCTGTGAATTATGGTATCTGTAGGGATTCAGTGGGGAGGGAAGGCCTGCAACCAATCCCCAGTGGATACTGAGCGACAACTCTACTCTTTTGAAAATTCAATGGGAGAGAAATCTGGATTATAATATGTATATGATTTAAGATAACTCAAAGCGAAAATTGAAAATTAAGTCGCTCAGTCGTGTCCAACTCTTTGTGACCCTGTGGACTGTAGCCTACCAGGCTTCTCCATCCATGGGATTCTCCAGGCAAGAATACTGGAGTGGGTTGCCATTTCCTTCTCCAGGGGATCGTCCCGACCCAGGGACCGAACCCAGGTCTCTCGCCTTGCGGGTAGATGCTTTAACCTCTGAGCCACTGGGGAAGCCGATCATATAGCAAAGGTCTTTTATGGGACATAAAAGATTTTGGTTTGTTTCCACTTGATTGAGACAATTTGTGCTCAGTTACCTGTGCCCATTTGAAGGATGTATTTCAACTTGTTTTGATAAGAGTATATAACACCTGCACATCAAGGATTTCTAAATTAATCCTAAAGAGTAATGGGAACTGATAAGGCTTAGCAGTTAAATGTTATTGGAGGTCTCCAAGAAATTATTTGAGAATAAGTAAGCTATAACCCCAGGAGTGTCTTCTATAACATTTCTTACTTAGTAACTCTTAATTGTGATATATAGCCTAATAGAACAAATTCTTAATATTATAGCTGGCATGTTTTTCCAAACTTTCTTAATTTCAACACTGCATGAATTCAGAATTATGTGGTACATATCAAACCCACATTAATTTGCCAATATATTTTGGAATATCATGAATACTGATTATTTGGTCACTAAAATTTGGGAGTACAATTTTCCTTTACACTGTAAAAATTATCTTAAAAATAAGCATGTACAGGGACTTCCCTGGTGGTCTGGTGATTAAGACACCACACTTCTAATGCAATAGATATGGGTTCAATCCCTGGTCTGGGAGCTAAGATTCCCCACATGCTACTCAGTGTGCCCAAAACCAAAACTTAAAACAGAAGCAATATTGTAATATTTCTTGGTCCCAAATTTCCCATCTCTGGTGATAAGAAGGTGCTCCTCCTTCCAGCAGAGAAGCCTAGGTGTCACATAGGATGTTATGGCTTGGTCTGGGGAAGAAGGTAAAGGGGGGAAGATCAGAGTGGCTTTCTTGCTTCTGCATCATAAGCTGCTTATAAACAACAGGCAATAAACCAGAGGTTCTCCCAAGTCGCTTCTCATGCTGAATAATTTGGTAGGGTGGCTCACAGAACTGAAGAAAACAGTTCACTTATGAGGTTACTTTATTTTGCAGGTATTCAATTCAGTAATAGCCAGATGGAAGAGATGCATAGAACAAGATATGAGAGAAGGGCTGCAAAGCTGCCATGACCTCTCTAGGCATGCAACCTCCCAGAATCTCCACAAGTTTACCAGCTGGAAGCTCTCAAAACCCCATACTTTGGGAATTTTTATGGAGTCTTCATTCTATGCTGTGCTGCTGCTGCTAAGTCACTTCAGTCGTGTCTGACTCTGTGCGACCCCATAGATGGAAGCCCACCAGGCTCCCCCATCCCTGGGATTCTCTAGGCAAGAATACTGGAGTGGGGTGCCATTTCCTTCTCCAATGCATGCAAATGAAACGTCAAAGTGAAGCCACTCAGTCGTGTCCGACTCTTAGCGACCACATGAGCTGCAGCCTACCAGGCTCCTCCGTCCATGAGATTTACCAGGCAAGAGTACTGGAGTGGGGTGCTATTGTCTTCTTCATCAGTTCAGTTCAGTTGCTCAGTCGTGTCCGACTCTTTGTGACCCCATGAATTGCAGCATGCCTGGCCTCCCTGTTCATCACCATCTCCCGGAGTTCACTCAGACTCACGTCCATCGAGTCCATGATGCCATCCAGCCATCTCATCCTCGGTCATCCCCTTCTCCTCCTGCCCCCAATCCCTCCCAGCATCAGAGTCTTTTCCAATGAGTTAACTCTTCGCATGAGGTGGCCAAAGTACTGGAGTTTCAGCTTTAGCATCATTCCTTTCAAAGAAATCCCAGGGTTGGTCTCCTTCAGAATGGACTGGTTGGATCTCCTTGCAGTCCAAGGGACTCTCAAGAGTCTTCTCCAACACCACAGTTCAAAAGTATCAATTCTTCGGCGCTCAGCATTCTTCACAGTCCAACTCTCACATCCGTACATGACCACTGGAAAACCCATAGCCTTGACTAGACAAACCTATGTTGGCAAAGTAATGTCTCTGCTTTTCAATATACTATCTAGGTTGGTCATAACTTTTCTTCCAAAGGGTAAGTGTCTTTTAATTTCATGGCTGCAATCACCATCTGCAGTGATTTTGGAGCCCCCAAAAATAAAGTCTGACACTGTTTCCCCAGCTATTTCCCATGAAGTGATGGGACCAAAGGCCATGATCTTTGTTTTCTGAATGTTGAGCTTTAGGCCAACTTTTTCACTCTCCTCTTTCTCTTTCATCAAGAGGCTTTTTAGTTCCTTTTCACTTTCTGCCATAAGGGTGGTGTCAGGTGCATATCTAAGGTTATTGATATTTCTCCTGGTAATCTTGATTCCAGCTTGTGCTTCATCCAGCCCAGCATTTCTCATGATGTACTCTGCATATAAGTTAAATAAGCAGGGCGACAATATACAGCCTTGACAGACTCCTTTTCCTATTTGGAACCAGTCTGTTGTTCCATGTCCACTTCTAACTGTTTCTTCCTGACCTGCATACAGGTTTCTGAAGAGGAAGGTTAGGTGGTCTTGTGTTCCCATCTCTTTCAGAATTTTCCGCAGTTTATTGTGATCCACACAGTCAAAGGCTTTGGCATAGTCAATAAAGCGGAAATAGATGTTTCTCTGGAACTCTCTTGATTTCTCCATGATCCAGCGGATATTGGCAATTTGATCTCTGGTTCCTCTGCCTTTTCGAAAACCAGTTTGAACATCAGGAAGTTCACAGTTCACGTATTGCTGAAGCCTGGCTTGGAAAATTTTGAGCATTACTTGACTAGCGTGTGAGATGAGTGCAATTGTGCGGTAGTTTGAGCATTCTTTGGCATTGTGTTTCTTTGTAATTGGAATGAAAACTGACCTTTTCCAGTCTTGTGGCCAGTGCTGAGTTTTCCAAATCTGCTGGCATATTGAGTGCAGAGCTTTCACAGCATCATCTTTCAGGATTTGAAACAGCTCAACTGGAATTCCATCACCTCCACTAGCTTTGTTTGTAGTGCATTAATAGCTGTATACAATAAACAACTTAAGTGAAACTGTAATCTTTATGGAGGAAATCCTGAAATAGAGTATTATATTGAATATAGGCAAAGATAAGTGCTTTATTTGAACTCAGAAGTGAATCAGATTTTTTTGAAGTGCTATGTATATTTTTTAAATTTTAGCACTTTTTGTGATTCAGATTATTTTTGAATAATGAGGAATGCCACCCATATCAGTGACTATGACAACTGGTTATAATATCAATATTGTCTCAATGATCAGCTATCTCTTCTGATATCTGATGTTCAGAGAAAAATATCTGGGTTTCCAGCTGTGCGTTTAAAATTATTTCATATTTTTCCCAAGACAGAGAAAATGTATTTCATTCAGTAAACAGTAACAGTGTTACATTATTTGGTGTGTTATTAGTGTTCAAGTTGGCATTCATCAATGTACTATAATTGATTCACAATAAGCATTTCATTGCATGGTGTAAGTGTTTCATGACTTAGATAATAAAAAATCTCTGAGGAGAGTAAAAGTGCAGCACAAGCCAATGAATGAAATCTGTGACAAGAAAGAGTAAGAAGCTTCTAGGAAATTTGATAGGGATATAGATGTAGTATATTATTTTGAAAAGTACAAGATAAGATAGAAGTAGAGATCATAAAAACGAAGAAAAAGTTAGAGAAGAATAAATGGGGGCAGCGTAACACATGAGTTCAAAGGTAAGCACTGAAACATCTTTTGAAAGAAAGTTTTGAAAACACTATACAAAACATTTGCTTTAAACAGTATCTTTTCTTCAAATTCCGAGAAAGTAATCTTAAATTCTATTGATGGTAACATGGCAAATAAAGCAAAATTCTGTAGTTTTGCAACATGTAAAATATAACAAATTATAAAATGTAATTGAAGCATCATGTTGCTTAATAATAATATGAAAAAATACAAAAAATTAAGTGCATTTCTATGTCCTTTAGAACAACAGATATTGTAAATCTGCAGTCCTTCAGTTGATCTATAACTTAGGTGAATTTTAACCAAAACCTTAAATGGACTTCTTTTAAATGCAATAAGAGGATCAGTTCAGAAAAATATAACTGTTAGGATGTCACTTACACACACACAATTTTATTTCAGGTAGAAAAAGATTAGCATAAACTTGAACAACCTGCCACACCTGAGAGAAAGAGTTACCACCCATGATAAAGAACTATTTCAAAAAATATAATTAAAAACAAGGGGATCAAAACAAAATTCATCTTAGGTCATTGTACAAAAAATATGAATAACCAATAAATAAATGTTTCACTTCACAAGTGATTTGATAAAATTAATATGGACTAGAAGTTGGCACAAATATTTTTTTTAATTAAAAAATATAATATTCTTTAAGATGGTGAAATTCTTAGTTAAACTGAATACCAGTGAGAGTAAAAAAAAATACTATAAGATCTTTCTGGAAGGCATTTTGCCAATATTTATTAAAAGCATTAAGCATAAGCAGACTGTTGATTTGTTAATTCCTTATTGAATTAATTTATCAAGATATTAGGGCTTCCCTGGTGGTTCAGTGGTAAAGAACCTGCCTGCCAATACAGGCAGAGAAGGCAATAGCACCCCACTCCAGTACTCTTGCCTGGAAAATTCCATGGATGGAGGAGCCTAGCAGGCTTCAGTACATGGGGTCTTGAAAGAGTCAGACATGATTTAGTGACTAAACAACAACAAGATCTGAAGATATTAGACAAATGAACAAATATGTACGTAAAAACTGCTCATAATGTTGTATTGAAATTTGTAGAATTGTTTAGGTAGAATTTACTAAAATGTCCAAGATATGTATTAATTCAGTACTGCCTCATACACTTATAATAATGGAATATGATTAACCACTTAAAGAAGGAAAAAAATAAAAGGAGTGGGATATATATAGCATAAATATTTTTTGCATATATTTAAGTGAAAAATGACACAAACAATGTTAACTATATAATTGTCTAAAGACTTTGTTTTTTAAGTCTTTCTCAGGTATATTTGTGTAACATAAGAGGTGCTACAGTGGTTAAAAAAAAATCCACCTGCCAATGCAGGAGATGCTGGTTCGATCCCTGAGTCCAGAAGAGCCTCTGAAAGAGGAAATAGTAACCTGCTCCAACATTTTTACCTGGAAAATTCCATGGACGGAGGACCTTGGCAGGGTATACAGTCCATGGTATCGCAAGAGTTGGACAAGACAGAAAGTATGCAGCAGTAGTAGTAGTTACCATAATTTGGAACAAAATACTGTCCACACATTGTACTTGGTTGATATTTCTCATAATTACATTTTAAACTGTGCATTCTCTTTCTTTTTTATCTTACAATTTATCAGTTGAATAAAGCAGGCTGTTAGTCCTGTAGTATTTCCTACGAGCCCCCATGTTGGTGGTATTCCTATGGTATCATTTAATTTATCCTTCTGTTCTCTGTATTTGCTGTCTTTTGGTTAGAACTACAGGTTTTACCAGTTTCAGTTTCATGCTCAGTTTTGACAAGAATATTTCACATGTTTCTGTATTAGGATTCACATGTATAGTTTTTCTTTGGGAATGTGAGCAACTATTGATAATAATTCTGTGTATCGATTATTTATTTAATGATTACAAAATGGTAATATTAAAATATTCATTTACTCTGCATATATTAGCCAGAGTGTCTTTATAGAGAGAAATTGCCTGTTATCCACTATTTGTTTCCTTTGAAATAGAGTTCAATAAGAAAATTATAAATGTATATTTGTTATTTTCATCCTCCTGGTAACTCTGAGCTTCATTTTTCTACCTAGTTCCTTGAGGCATAAAGGTAGGTTGTTTATCTGAGATCTTTCTTGTTTCTTAATGTAGTCATTTATCACTATAAAATTCCCTCTTCAAACTGCTTTCACTGCATCATATAACTTTTGGCATGCTGTGTTCCTATTTTCATTTATTTCAAGATTTTTTTTTATTTCACTTTTGATTTATTCTTTGACTCATTGGTTGTTCAACAGTGTATCACATAATTTCCAAATATTTGTGAACTTTTCAGTTTTCCTCCCATTGTTGATTTCTAATTTCATACCATTGTGGTCAAAAAAGATACTTGATATGATTTCAATCTTCTGAAGTTTTCAAAGACTTGTGACCTAACACATGATATATCTGTTAATGTTCCCTGTTCACTTGAGAACAATGTATATTCTGCTGCTGTTGGATGGAATGTTCCACATGTGCCTGTAGGGCTGTTTGGTGTAAAGCATAGTTCAAGTCCAATGTTTCCTTCTTGACTTTATGTCTGGATGATCTATCCTTTACTGAAAGATGAGGATTGAAGTCACATACTATTACTGTATTATTGTCTATTTCTCCCTTCAGACATGTTAGTATTTGCTTCCTGTTTTTGTGTGCTCTTATGTTGGTCATCTTTTCCATAACATTATTTAAGGCTGACCAATAAGAATTTTACTACTTAAGTGTCATTATAAATATATGAATTGTTAACATACCTTCTGTGTGTGAACTCATTTCAGTTATTCTTATTCATGATTAACTTATCCAACTTTGTCTCATGATAAGCTCACCAGGTTGGCTTTAATTCTATTTGCCACGTTCCAAATAATCTTGGAAACTTACTATTTGTCATTATAACAAGCTATTGAGACCCATTTTATATTTGTCCTCCACCAGATATGGAGTCAACTATTTTTCCAGGAATTCTTGGTTCTTTATAGTAAGAAATAACATTTAGAGAAAATGACATTTAGAGACCACGATCTGTGAGCTCAGCTTATTACCATGGTATTTTTAACTGTTTCTAATGTTTTTAGAATCTATGTAGAAACTATGTAAGGTTTTCGAGGAGACTATAATCCTGAATTTATAAAAACTGGCATTTCCAATTTAAATATAAAAAAGGCTAAAAGCTTTTTAATAGAATCATTTGGATTATGTGTTTCAAATTCCTTTCCCTATTCTAGAGTTATTGGTTCTTAATTGTATTAACATAATTAATTGCTTTCATATATGTGTGTTTAGGTATATATACATATCAGGATGTCATTACTAATAAAATGCATATTAAAAACAGTTTAAATATTTTGGTAGTTTTATTGGTTCTGAGGTATATCTTATAAGACATAAATGATCAATTAGTTAGTTTACAGTCACTTGAAATAACTATTCTTCATGTGATACACCAATTAGATACATGGCAGGTTCATTTGATTGATGTTACCTTAAACATTAAGGTTTTCGTAAATTTAGGTTTATTTTACAAGCATCTTAACATCTCCATAATAGCAAAGTCAAACATAGAATATTAGGAATATATAAAGAAGCTTAAATCATGGGGTTGCCATTTCTTTTTCCAGGGGATCTTCCCTACCCAGGGTTTGAACCCTCATCTCCTGCATTGGCAGGTGAATTCTTTACCACTGAGACACCAGGGAAGCAAAAACACAAAACAAAACATTTTCCCCTTCCTCTCCACTTTGCTCCCTTTCTCTCACATCTATTTAATTCCTTTTCAAATTTATCCATCTATCATCTTGGAGTTCAGTTCAGTTCAGTCGCTCAGTTGTGTCCAACTCTGTGACTTCATGAACTGCAGCACGCCTGGCCTCCCTGTCTGTCACCAACTCCTGGAGTCCACCCAAACCCATGTCCATCGAGTTGGTGATGCCATCCAACCATCTCATCCTCTGTCGTACCCTTCTCCTCCTGCCCTCAATCTTTCTCAGCATCAGGGTCTTTTTCAAATGAGTCAGCTCTTCACATCAGGTGGCCAAAAATATTGTAGGTTCAGCTTCAACATCAGTCCTTCCAATGAACACCCAGAGTGACCTCCTTTAGGATGGATTGGTTGGATCTCCTTGCAGTCCAAGGGGCTCTCAAGAGTCTTCTCCAACACCACAGGTCAAAAGCATCAATTCTTCAGCATTCAGCTTTCTTTATAGTCCAACTCTCACATCCATACATGACTACTGGAAAAGCCATAGCCTTTACTACATGGACCTTTGTTGGCAAAGTACTGTCTCTGCTTCTTAATATGCTGTCTAGGTTGGTCATAACTTCCCTTCCAAGAATTAGGCATCTTTTTATTTCATGGCTGGAGTCATCATCCTCAGTGATTTTGGAGCAGCCACTGTTTCCACTGTTTCCCCATCTATTTGCCATGAAGTGGTGGGACCGGATGCCATGATCTTCGTTTTCTGAATGTTGAGCTTTAAGCCAACATTTTCGCTCTCCTCTTTCACTTTTATCTAGAGGCTGTTTAGTTCCTCTTCACTTTCCGCCATAAGGGTGGTGTCATCTGCATATCTGAGGTAATTGATATTTCTCCTGGAAATCTTGATTCCAGCTTGTGCTTCTTCCAGCCCAGCATTTCTCATAATGTACTCTGCATAGAAGTTAAATAATCAGGGTGATAATATATAGCCTTGACGTACTCCTTTTCCTATTTGGAACAAGTCTCTTGTTCCACGTCCAGTTCTAACTGTTGTTTCCTGACCCGCATACAGGTTTCTCAAGAGGCAGGTCAGGTGGTCTGGTGTTCCCATCTCTTTCAGAATTTTCCACAGTTTATTGTAATCCACACAGTCAAAAACTTTGGCATAGTCAATAAAGCAGAATTAGATTTTTTTTCGGGAACTCTCTTACTTTTTCCATGATCCAGCAGATGTTGGCAATTTGATCTCTGGTTCCTCTGCCTTTTCTAAAACCAGCTTGAATATCTGGACGTTCACGGCTGATGAATTGTTGAAGCCTGGCTTGGAGAATTTTAAGTATTACTTTACTACTGTGTGAGACGAGTGCAATTATTCAGTAGTTTGAGTATTCTTTGGCATTGCCTTTCTTTGGGATTGAAATGAAAACTGACCTTTTCCAGTCCTGTGGCCACTGCTGAGCTTTCCAAATTTGCTGGCATATTGAGTGCAGCACTTTCACAGCATCATCTTTGGGGATTTGAAATAGCTCAACTGGAATTCTATCACCTCCACTAGCTTTGTTCATAGTGATGCTTCCTAAGGCCCACTTGACTTCACATTCCAGGATGTCTGGCTCTAGGTGAGTGATCACACCATTGTGATTATCTGGGTCATGGAGATCTTTTTTTGTACAGTTCTTCTATGTATTCTTGCCACCTCTTCTTAATATCTTCTGCTTCTATTAGGTCCATACCATTTCTGTCCTTTACTGTGCCCATCTTTGAATGAAATTTTCCCTTGGTATCTCTAATTTTTTTGAAGAGATCGCTAGTCTTTCCCATTCTATTGTCTTCCTTTATTTCTCTGCATTGATTGCTGAGGAAGGCTTTCTTATCTCTGCTTGCTATTCTTTGGAACTCTGCATTCAGATGCTTATATCTTTCCTTTTCTCCTTTGCTTTTCACTTCTCTTCTTTTCATAGTTATTTGTAAGCCCTCCTCAGACAGCCATTTTGCTTTTTTGCATTTCTTTTTCTTAGAGTACTCAAACATAAACATATTTGTATTTCTCTGTGTTCTTATATTTCACATATACTTCACTATAGGGACTTTTCCCCCATCTTGCTTACTTCTCACTTAATATTGCTGGAAAAGTGAAAGTGAAAGTTGTTCAGTTGTGTCTGATTCTTTGCAACCCCATGGACTATACAGTCCAAGGAATTCCCCAAGCCAGAATACTGGAGTGGGTAGCCTTTCCCTTCTCCAGGGGATCTTCCCAACCCAGGTGTAGAAACCAGGTCTCCCACATTGCAGGCAGATTATTTATCAGCTGAGCCACCAGGGAAACAGAGATATTCTTTATTACTTCTTATAGCTTCCCTTTATGTCATTGTGCTTGTGTATTATTTATTACCAAGTCTCCTGTAAATGAATATTTGATTTTTTCCATTTACTTTTACTTTTATTTTTCTTATGTATACCACATGGGCTTCCCTGATCCCTCAGACCTTAAAGTATCTGCCTGCAATGCTGAAGACCTGGGTTCTATTCCTCAGTCAGGAAGATTCCCTGAAGAAGGGACTGGCAAACCACTCTGGTATTCTTGCCTGGCGTATTAAATATAAAATCTTCAGCTGTCAATATTCATGTACAGAATTTTTTCCAAATTTTTTTCATGTATCTTTGGAATAGAATTCTAGACATGGAACTTGGGTCAAAGCAAAAAATCTCATATAGATTTGGTAAATATTGCAATTGTTCTCCATTTCAGTTCAGTTCAGTTGCTCAATCGTGTCCACCTCTTTGCAACTCCATCGACTGGAGCATACCAGGCTTCCCTATCCATCGCCAACTCCTGGAGCTTGCTCAAATTCATGTCCATTGAGTCAGTGATGCCATCTAACCATCTCATCCTCCGTCATCCCCTTCTCCTGCCTTCACTCTTTCCCAGAATCAGGGTCTTTTCCAATGAGATAGTTCTTCACATCACATGCCAGAGTATGGGAGTTTCAGCTTCAGAATCTGTCCTTCAAATGAATATTCAGGACTGATTTTCTTGAGGATTGACTGATTTGATCTCTTTGCAGTCTAAGGGATTCTAAAGTCTTCTCCAACACCACAATTCAAAAGCATCAATTCTTTGGCACTCAGCTTTATTTATATTCCAATTCTCACATCCACATATGCTATTGGAAAAACTATAGCTTTGACTAGACGGACTTTTGTCAGCAAAGTAGTCTCTGCTTTTTAACATGCTGCCTAGTTTGGTCATAGCTTTTCTTCCAAGGAGCAGGCACCTTTTAAGTTCATCGATGCAGTCACCATCTGCAATGATTTTTGAGCCCCGCAAAATCTCTCACTGTTTTCATTGTTTCCCCATCTAGTGATGGGACCAGATGCCATGATCTTAGTTTTCAGAATGTTGAGTTTTAAGGCAACTTTTCCACTCTCCTCTTTCATCAAGTGGCTCTTTAGTTCTTCTTTGCTTTCTGCCAAAAGATTATATAATTGTTCTCTATAAAATTACATAATTATGTATTTCTACTTCCACGTTAAATTCTCCCATATTTTATCAAAGCAATGTGTTGTCAAAAATTGAGCGTTTTGCCAATCTGAGAATTCCAAATGTTATTCCTCATTGTAGTTCAGTTTATTATGTAAAAAGAAAAAGCTTCTTTCAATATGATTGAAGGCTATATGGTAACAAGGAGGAGAAGAAGAAGGAAGAGGAGGAGATGTACACAAACACATTTATGTGCATGGATTTTCATAGCAGGACTATACACAAAAACTACAAGATGGAAAAAGCTCAGATGTCTATCAGTAGATAATTAGGTAAACAAAAATGGTATATCCATAAAATGAAATATTATTCAGCCATTAAAAGGAGTGAAACGCTGATACATGCCAAAATAATGATGAACTTTGAAATCACTGTGTTGAGTGAAAATGGCCAAACACAGAAGGTCACTTGTTGTATCATTCTATTTATATAAACTATCCATATGAGAGATGGATTGGCAAATCTATGGAGAGAGAATGCAGATTGATGGCTGCCAGAGTCTGGAATGGAGCAGGGTGAGATTTAGGAGTTCTTGCTTAGTGGGTTTTCTTTTAGAGTCATGGAAGTGCCTTGGGATTGGAAGGAGGAGATGGTTTTATAACATTGTGAATGTACTAAATGCCACTAAACTGTATCATTTAAAATGATCCTTTTCAGGTTTTGTCATTTTCCATTCATTACACACAAAATATTTATTTTAAAATAAAATAAATATTTATTTATTTAACTTTTTACTGGAGTACAGATTCACAGTGTTGCCCTAGTTTCTCCTGTATAATAAAGTGAATCAGTTATACATATACATGTATCCACTCTTTTTTAGATTATTTTCCCATATAGACCACTACAGAGTATTGAGTAGAGTTCCAAGGGCTATGCAATAGGTCCTTGTTAGTCATCTATTTTATATATAGTAATGTGTATATGTCAGTCCCAATCTCCCAATTTATCTCTCCCCCTCTTATCCCCTGGAAGCCATAAGTTTGCTTTCTGTATCTGCGACTCGACTTCTGTTTTATAAATAAGCTCATTTGTATCTCTTCTTTTGTTTGTTTTTAGATTCCATACCTTTTTCTTTTTTTAAGATTTTACTTCTTATTAACTACAAAATTATCAATCCTGGTCAAAATGTACTTTATCTAATTTAAGCCCTTATTCAGCTGTCATCCCTCAGAAAGGAGTGTTAATCAGCAACCCTCATCACTACTTACACTATTGTTTTTGTCATGGTTATATGATATTTTTATATGCTTACATGATATTTTTGTTTATTCATTTATTTCAATCTCCTCTAAATTTTATGATCTTAACTATAAGGATTTTTCTGATTGTTATGATCATTGTATGCAGAGAAGAGTACCTAGGCCATAGGATTTACTTAATAATTATTTGTCGACTGTAAGAAAGGCAATGCCAAATAGTGCTCAAACTACCGCACAATTGCACTCATCTCACATGCTAGTCAAGTAATGTTTAAAATTCTCCATGCCAGGCTTCAGCAATATGTGAACCGTGAACTTCCAGATGTTCAAGTTGGTTTTAGAAAAGGAAGAGGAACCAGAGATCAAATTGCCAACATCTGTTGGATCATGGAAAAAGCAAGAGAGTTCCAGAGAAACATCTATTTCTGCTTTTTTAACTATGCCAAAGCCTTTGACTGTGTGGATCACAGTAAACTGCGGAAAATTCTAAGAGAGATGGGAATCCCAGACCACCTGACCTGCCTCTTGAGAAATCTGTATGCAGGTCAGGAAGCAACAGTTAGAAGTGGACATGGAACAACAGACTGGTTCCAAATAGGAAAAGGAGTACATCAAGGCTGTATATTGTCACTCTGCTTATTTAATTCATATGCAGAGTACATCATGAGAAACGCTGGGCTGGAAGAAGCACAAGCTGGAATCAAGATTGCCGGGAGAAATATCAATAACGTCAGATATGCAGATGACACCACCCTTATGGCAGAAAGTGAAGAAGAACTAAAGAGGCTCTTGATGAAAGTGATATTTACCTCTAATGGTAAATATTTTCTGCTGCTGCTGCTACTGCTGCTAAGTTGCTTCAGTCATGTCTGACTCTGTGCGACCCCATAGACGGCAGCCCACCAGGCTCCCCCCATCCCTGGGATTCTCCAGGCAAGAATACTAAAGTGGGTTGCCATTTCCTTCTCCAATGCATGAAAGTGAAAGGTCAAAATGAAGTCGTTCAGTCGTGTCTGACTCTTCGCGACCCCATGGACTTCAGCCTACCAGGCTCCTCCATCCATGGGATTTTCCAGGCAAGAGTACTGGAGTGGGGTGCCATTGCCTTCTCCAAATATTTTCTAGGAAGCGTTACTAACTCTCTTCTATATTGCTTGTCAGTCTTTTTGAGACTAAGAAGACTGATTATGTGACCTCTTCTGATTATTTGCATCTATGCATTATTGTTAATACACTTGTTTTATTGTTTCATTAATTTGCTTTTTTAAAATGGTTTACAATTTATGAGGTCAAAAAAAGTTAGTATAAAGCAGTGATATTCTGAATTTTTATCTTTAAGTTTTTTTAAGAAGAAAATTAATATTTATTATAAAAATACAAATACAGTAAATGCAATTTATAAGAGTTATTCTTTCCTCATAATTCCTGGGATGTCTCATCCAATGACAAACATTTAGTACCACCTATTTTGATCATGTAAATGCTGACTCAACTCCATGGTAGTTCTGCTGGTAGAATGAAATAGCTAAAGAGGTTATCAAGGCCATAGGAAATGTTCTGATCTACCAGTTCTTGCAAGCCCGTTGAGACTCATTCGGTGCAGCTGCTTCTCAACACTATAAGGAAAAAAGAACTCATTTGAAGATCTCACAGACGAGAAAACTTTTGTGAAATTGTCTGCAATTCTTTATTTGATACCAGACCATGGTGAGTGGAGCTGGAAGGACTGTATAATAAGGCACACAGCTCTCTGATAGAAACTTTCATAAAGAAGAAAAGTTAGTGATGAAAGCCAGTGGACCGTCTGTGTGCGCTAGTGAGCAGTTGAGGGTTCATTGCATTTGCAGTGACTGTAGAAGGAAGGACAACAAGGGAGCAGGCCACAGACTTGAACTCCCTCTGCTCCTTCCTTGAAAGTGAAGAGAGAGCATCAAAGGGAATGAGAGTGACTGAATATCCAACATAAAAGTATTGTATATTCTTTCTTTGGGTTATAGCCATGGTTTGCATTGTAAAGTAAAAGCTTCTTAATATAACATTTATGAATGTCTTAGTTGTTGTCTTAGTCCAACATTGTGAAGTTGTGAAAAATATGCTTGTGTATTTGCAGTACTATTATCTTTGGATCAATTTATAATATCTTCTGAAATCTGAGATGAACTGATCAAATCTTTAATTGCTACTTCTTGGCTTTATTTCTCAGCTTCACTACATTTGCAAGCTTATTCTCTCATACTCATATATAGCAAATGTGTAATAACTCAAAAATTTCCAGATAACTCTAAAATTCAAAGCAGTTACATGCATTACCTAAAGAATGCACTTCCGGTGAAATTTTTCCTTAAAGAATATTATATTATTATTTTTGAATTAGCAGTTCTAGTCCTCACATGGTATTTATTAAGTAAACATATTTCAAAAAATAAGTAGCATTAGTTAAATCATGGGATTTGCATAAGCTACTGAAGAACTTCTAATTTCCTATTTGATAAAATATGATGAAATATTTCTTTTTAATTTCTCAAGATATAGCTTCTTAGATTTACTGAGGTTATATTTGTGACTCTACAAGTTTGAGTTCTCATTCAAAATTATTTTTCTGGCTTAAATTCACATAGTACAAATAAAACTCTTCCAAACTGTTTTTGCTGTTTTAACAAAGTAAATGTTTCTATTTTCCATGAAAGTGGAGCTAGAAACATTCTTCAATACCTTGGACATCTTACTATCCAAGCTCTTTATTCCAACTCCTCCACATCTCCGCCTCCACAGTTTTTCCACTACTGAAATATTTTGCATCTGCCACCTAAGCATAGCTGTAAGTTGCACAGGTCAGCTGTTTTTGGCTCAGTGATCCAAATTCAGGTTTTGATCTTTACATTTTTCTGGGGCAAATATCAGTACATATTTTTAGACAGAGTCTCTGTGGCTTTGTTACAGGTAGTTGAGATTTATTTTAATTTATTTTCTTAACATAATCACAAGTGAAAAGATAGCACAGAATAATTTACCAAAATGCCAGTTCTATGCCTTTGCTTCTGGACATGGCTTTTTTAGGTCTCATGTGAGTTAAGATCGATAGAGATTTAATGGTCTAATTAATAGAAAGCTTTAACATAGCTATGTAATTAGGTTAGCCTATGTAACTGTTTCAACCAGAAAATATTGACATAATAACAAAATTCTGGTTTGGTAAACAGTAAGAAAACATAGAGAAAAATAATATCTTTTGGATTAGGTATATGTTAAATTGGATTATTCTGACAGAACTGGCATTTCAGATTTTATTCAGATGATCCAATAAAAGTGCAATGGAAGAATTCAGTACTTTAAATTCTGCATCCATGTTGCTCCTGAGTAGCTAGTTGGAGCCAGAATCATTTAACCTAGAAGTATAATTTCCCCATATCCTTCCAATTGTACTACATACACAGATGTTTAATCCAGTTTTCCAGCAAAGCCAGAGAATAGGAAGGGAGTACTAATGAACTTGCTTTTGTAATTGCATTCTCTCCGATGATCATTAAATGTGTTTTATCTTTAACATGCTAAAATGTTATGATACCATGAGGGAGTACTAACTCTCTAACTAACCTGTTACATCTGAGAAATCCTACAAATTTTTACTTTAAGGCTTCTTGCAAGAATGCGTTTTCAATATTATTTTAGGCTGTCAACCAGTGTTCTGTATTTAGAAATTTTGATTGTCATTGCCAAATAATATATAAGCAAGTTTTCCCTACCTTAATTTTAAATTCTGAAACCCAAGCAAGACAGGAAGAATACTTAGATGATCCAGAAAAAAGAAAATAAAAAAGAGACAAATTAATGTTGGAAAATTCGCCTGATGATGAATACCATTGGGAGAAATGTAAACACTCTCCTGTATTTAATAAACGTGAATCTGGATGATAATGATCAGCCGTTTGATTTCCACAGTGCACACAAATTCATTAAACTAAACTACAAAGATTAAGTGAGGAGTCTAGGGCTTCCCTGGTAGCTCAACCAGTAAAGAATCCACCTGCCATGCAGGAGACCCCAGTTCAATTCCTGGGTGTGGAAGAGCCACTGGAAAAGGGATAGGCTACCCACTCCAGTAACCTATCTTGGGCTTCCCTGGTGGCTCAGCTGGTAAAGAATCTGCCAGCAATGAGGGAGACCTGGTTCGATCCCTGGGTTGGGAAGATCCCATGGAGAACGGAAAGGCTGCCCACTCCAGTATTCTAGCCTGGAGAATTCCACGGATTGTATAAGTCCATGGGGTCACAGAGTCAGACAAGACTGGGTGACTTTCATTTTCACTTAGGGGTGTAAAAAACAATTTATCAGATGGTTAAAACTAACCCAGTTACCTAAGGTGAATCAACAATACATTTTTTTTGGAAATAGTAACTATATTTATATTTTCACAGTAGCGCAAT
Organism: Ovis aries; assembly: GCF_016772045.2. Classification (NCBI taxonomy): domain Eukaryota; kingdom Metazoa; phylum Chordata; class Mammalia; order Artiodactyla; family Bovidae; genus Ovis; species Ovis aries. The sequence goes on along the minus strand of NC_056056.1, from coordinate 197,782,574 downwards.
GACTGTGGTACCATAGATGAATGAAAGAAAAATTTAAATAGATTATTATTGCCATTCTGCCTCCCAGATGAAGAAATTCTCTCTACAAAAAACAACTGCACTTAGCTTATGCTGGAAGCAACCTGTACAGTGAACTCATTTTATCAACAAGACAACTTTAAAGCAGAACAAGAAAGCGATCATTCTAGCAGGGTTGATTACAGGAAACCCTTGTCCCCTTGGGATCCTAAAATGCTGTGTCTCATTTCCTACTCTGTTTTTTTGCTTCCTACTACTACCCCTGTGTGTGTGTGTGTGTGTGTGTGTGTGTGTGTGTGTATGCACACACGTGTATGCTTGGCTTCCTCTGAATAAATAAGATTGGACTATATATCTGTGCTCTACTTTTCTCCATGTCCTCTAGATTTGATTTTACAACCTGATATTGGTTAATATACCCTGAAAACTTATATATTAAGCATCTAAGTTGACCTGAACAATTTTCTTCCAAAAATCATACACCTCTGATCGTGAGAGTGAGATTACACTATGTCTGGGGAGATGTTATTAGGATGGCTTCAATGTCAAAATAATTACAAAATCTTGCTAATATTTATCAGCAGGAAAATAAGAATGATGTACAGAAGCAGATTCTAAAGGCTGATTCCAGCAGCACCAGGATGAATACATCCATAAGAATGTACTTACTAGAGATTTTGCATTTCATAAGCTCACTAAAGTTGTGAAAAGAGGCTCCAACAGTTTGAATAAAATTTTGAGTTCAATGGTAGTTTATACTCAATTAGGTCAAAATGCCAGAACTTTTTTGACTTTCTGAGGAGAAAGAAATCAAAAGATTTAGAAGATAAGAATGCTATCTGGATGTTCATGGTTTACCTTCTCATCTTCTCCCACAGGAAACTCCTGCTGACTCCAGGGCAACTAGAAGACCCAGGGGATTCTCCCTTACAAATGCATTGAGAAACACATTAATTTGGAAGTACCAGCAGCTTACAAAATTATTACTTAGCCTATTTGTGGGGAGGGGAGATATTTAAGCCTGTTTAACAGAAACCTGACTAGGATCATTCCAATTAGAGGTAATTACCTGTCACTCATTTTCCAGGCTTAAACCAATTCATATGCTTGTGAAAGACAAGTCCCCATTTTTATTTTTGTTTGTTTTTCTTTTTTTGGCCATGAGGCAGTGCTTATAGGCTCTTAGTTTCCATGACCAGGGATTGAAACCAGGCCCTAATCAGGGCCCTTGGCATTGAAAACATGGAATCTTAACTGCTGGACCACCAGGGAATCCCCATCATTTTTGACAGTCCTTTTGAGCTGAGTTATAAACAGATTTTCTTTTGACTGTCTTTATAAGGCTATTTACATAGCAAACAACAGTGGAAGACAGAGAGAGTGCTTCCTTCTGAGGGAGAGAACAGATTTGTTTTCAGATCAGAATAATAAAATAATGCATTGTCCTAGGCCAATGTTCTGCAGATTTGCTTGCAACTCATTGTACAAGACTGGAGTTTCTTAAGTCTGGTATTCTTTAGCTGAGATGTAAATTCATTGAGGACCCAGCATTTCCTTGGGTCATCATCCCACATGACTCTGTGGGAATTATGGGCATAGGGGAACCAACACAAAAATGAAACTCTCTATCAGCTGTGGTGACTTAGTCACTAAGGAATGTCTGAGTCTTGCAACCCCACAGACTGTAGCCCAGGCTCTTCTGTCCATGGGATTTCTCAGTCAAGAATATTGGAGTCAAATGCCATTTTCTTTTCCAGGGGATCTTCCAGACACAGGGATAAAACCTGGCTCTCCTGTGCTGCAGGCAGTCTCCTGCTTGCTGGTGGATTCTTCACCAACTGAACCACCAGGGAATCCCTCTATCTTCTGGGCATGGGTAATAAAATCTTTGTTTCTGACCCAGGAGATTCTTGTCTTGTGCCAGTGTCCATCAGACTGTGGCAGGTTAATCTGTTGAACAGAATAAACCTCAGATTCCTCACAGTTCTGGACAACCCAAAGTTCTGTGACTGTAATGGAGACTCAGTTCCTAGAATGAGAGGAGTAGTTACCTTACATGGGCTTCCCAGGAGGCTCAGTGGTAAAGAATCCGCCCGCCAATGCAGCAGCCATGGGAGATGTGGATTTGATCCCTGGCTCAGGAAGATCCAGTGTTTAACTTTATAGATTCAACAAATGTTTGAATGCCTCAAGGTTTTATAGTATTCACAAGTTATTAAACTTTGTTGATGGGTTGTTTTGTACTATCAGAATATATGTGTTAGTTGCTCAGTCGTGTCTGGCTCTTTGTAACCTCATAGACTGTAGCCCACCAGCCTCCTCTGTCCGTGGAATTCTCCTAGGAAGAATACTGGAGTGGGTTGCCATTCCCTTCTCCAGAGGACCTTCCCAACCTAGGGATTGAACCCAGGTCTCCTGCATTGCAAGCAGATTCTTTACTGTCTGAACCACCAGGAAAGCCATCAGAGTAAAGATACTGAAATTGAAATTTTGTAAAAGGATTTTGAGATTTATGTAATGAAGCCTACTACTTCTATGAAAGGCCTCGAAGGATTGTTGCTGACACATGAAAAGACGCCAAGATTCTTGGCCTCGGGAGGAGAAGAATTCAATCCGGGGCCAGAGACGAGGCTTGATCGCTCAGAGCTTTGTGTAATAAAGTTTTATTAAAGTATAAAGGAGATAGAGAAAGCTTCTGACATAGACATCAGAAGGGGGCAGAAAGAGTATCCCCTTGCTAGTGTTAGCAACGGAGTTACATACTCTCCAATCAGTTATTACAGTGAATCAAAAGACTGTCTGGAGGTTGTAGAGACCTCACTAGACCTATTTCCATTATTTACATTTTAAGATAATAGGATTAGCCAGAAGGTTTTTTCCAGAGACTGTCCTCAAGCAGGATACATTATTGTTATATAATCCTAAGGAATGTAGAGGGACCAAAAAAATTGTCCTTTCTTCCTCCTTGAGAATTCCAGACCCCTCTCTCCTTGGAGACCCCTAGACTTCTTATCAACCTGTCTAGGAAATGACTCTCTCAGCCTCATGGATGGTTCAAGCAAAATACTGAAACTCATCATCAAATCTAAACAATTGTGTCTGAGAAGAGTTTTGGACTCAAGAGTAAAAAGAGAGTGTTTATCCCAACACAGTATCTTTGCCTTACTATAGCCAGAATGACTTCCCTGGTGGCTTAGATCGTAAAGCATCTGCCTACAATGTGGGAAACCTGGGTTCAGTCCCTGCATCAGGAAGATCACTTGGAGAAGAAATGGCAACCCACTCCAGTATTCTTGCCTGGAAAATCCCATGGACAGAGGAGCCTGTTAGGCTACCATCCATGGGGTCGCAGAGAGTCAAATACGACTGAGTGATAGCCAGAAAGCAGCATTTAAAACCCTCTGTAGGTATGCAAGGGGTCAGGCTTTCTCTGACTCTCCTGAGAATAGATTGACCCCCTGACCCTGGAAGCAGTACTATGCTGATTAGAAACAGAACTTATTTATTTTGAAGAAAGAGAATTTGTTGCCTCTTTTGGAATCTTCATTGTATCTTTCTTGGAGCAAACCTAGATCAAATTTTAAGAAATCTATGACTCTGTGATTCTATTATTTAAATCCCAATTATAAAAGCAAAATAGATGAGGTAGAGAAATGTCATTTGCCGCTCAAGGCTACTTTCAAAATCTCTGTCACAGGTAGAACTGGAACACAAGCCTCCCTCAGAGTATTAACAGTCACATTTCCTATTTGTCATAATCTTTTACCTAAAACAGTCTTTTTTCATGTTTAAATAATACATATATTTTAAAGGGTATGAGCTACAACTATATCATCTCATTTTCCAAGTCTTATAAGCTAGACTGCTCACCACCATCTCATAAATGATGAGAAAAATTCTTCAGATCATAATACTGTGAATTTAATGTCATCTTTAAAAGAAGGATTCTTTGTGTTAAAAACAGGTGCACCGGTATGACTACATGGCCGTCCCATATTGAAGAGCCATCTATTTCACAGTTAAGCTCTACATACAGAAATAAACAGCCATATGGCAAACAAACTTACTTTTTACTGCTTCATTTTATTTGTTTCAAAATACTGCAATGCCACAAATCCAGAATATTAACAACACTCCATCTGGAGAAATGTAAGTTTTGGAGTCCCGAACCAGCACGTTACATTCCCACAAAACTTCAGAACTTCAATTGACTCCAAACTTGGAACAGGCTTTATGTCAACCCAGCGTGTCTACCTAATGTTATGCTGGTGGCTCAATTACAAATGTGTATAAAATGGGAAAATTCACATTTCTGGAAATAGTTTTAAAACTTGGTCCCCTTACATACAGTTCTAATAGGCTGTGTTACAATATTTCTAATAAGTAGAGTTAAAATTTTAGTTAGATTTATTTACCCCTGTTTTGCAAGGAGAAAAAAGAACACGTAGAGGATCTGAGATTATGTTTGATCTGCGTTTAGAATCCTAGCTGTTCGGACTAGAAACAAGTGACCAACGTTCAACAACAAATTCAACAACATTTTATTTATACTTATTTGTATTTTTGAGGCAGAGCACAAGAGAAGAAAATGAACAGAATATGAGTTCTGATTTCAAGGGATTTAATATAAAGATTTGTAATAGATCACAATCTATCTGAAGATCTGTTAGATATCTGCTCTATTTGGTGAGAAGTTAAAGGCACTTTTTAACTGCAAGTTGTATCTTTTCTGCCCATTGGGGAAGCTGCGGAATTTGAATGGTGAAATCAGAAAAATGAACAAATAAAAATCAAGGTTATATGTTTCTGAAAAGTCCTAGACCATTGTTGGTTTATTTCTTTGTTTTTGATTTGTTTTCATTTTCCTTTAAGCCATATTAAAGATATTTAATTATAAAGTATTGCGAAAATGCAGGATTGACATATATATAGTCTACTGTATATCACAGGGAACTCTATTCAATGCTCTGTTGTGACGTGAATGGGAGGAAATTCAATAAAAGTGGTGTGTGTGTGTGTGTGTGTGTGTGTGTGTGTGTGCATGCACTCACTGCCTAAGTCTTGTCAGATTCTTTGAGACCCCGTGGACTGTAGCCCACCAGGCTCCTTTGTCCATGTGATTTTCCAGGCAAGAACACTGAAGTAGCTTGCCATTCTATACCAGGGGATATTCCCAATCCAGGAATTGAAGTCAAGTCTCCTATGACTCCTGCATTGGCAGGCAAAATCTTTGCCACTGAGTCACCTGGGAATCCCATGTGTGTGTGTGTGTGTGTGTGTGTGTGTGTGTGTGTGTGTGTGTGTGTGTGTGTGTATGGCTGGTTCACTTTTCGGTATAGCATAAATTAACACAACATTGTAAAGCTATCTTACAATGTTGTAATTGTAAACTGTTTTCCAATAAAAATTAATTTATAGAGTATAACTTCCCTAAAATAGACACAAATGCATTAGTTTAGTTCAGCTGCTCAGTTATGTCTGACTCTTTGCAACCCTGTGGATTGCAGTATGCCAGGCCTCCCTGTCCATCACAAGCTCCCAAAGTCTATTCAAACTCATGTCCATTGAGTCAGTGATGCCATCCAACCATCTCATCCTCTGTGCTCCCTTTCTCCCACCTCCAATCTTTCCCAGCATCAGACTCTTTTCCAATAAGTCATTTCTTCACATCAGGTGGCCAAAGTATTGGAGTTTCAGCTTCAACATCAGTCCTTCCAATGAGTATTCAGGACCGATTTCCTTTTGGATGGACTGGTTGGATCTCCTTGCAGTCCAAGGCACTCTCAAGAGTCTTCTCCAACACCACAGTTCAAAAGCATCAATTCTTCAGAACTCAGCTTTCTTTATAGTGCAACTATCACGTCCATACATGACTACTGGAAAAACCATAGCCTTGACTAGACAGACCTTTATTGACAAAGTAATGTCTCTGTCTTTTAACATGCTGTCTAGGCTGGTCATAACTGTTCTTCCAAGGAGTAAGCATCTTTTAAATTCACAGCTGCAGTCACCATCTGCAGTGATTTGGGAGCCCCCCAAAATTAAGTCGATCACTATTTCCACTGTTTCCCCATCTATTTGCCATGAAGTGATGGGACCAGATGCCATGATCTTAGTTTTCTGAATGTTGAGCTTTAAGCCAACTTTTTCACTCTCCTCTTTCACTTTCATCAAGAGGCTCTTTAGTTCCTCTTCGCTTTCTACCATACGGGTGGTGTCATCTGCATATCTGAGGTTATTGATGTTTCTCCCTGCAATCTTGATTCCAGCTTGTGCTTCTTCCAGGCCAGTGTTTCTCATGATGTACTCTGCATATAAGTTAAATAAGCAGGGTGACAATATACAGCCTTGACGTACTCCTTTTCCTATTTGGAACCAGTCTGTTGTTTCATGTCCGCTTCTAACTGTTGCTTCCTGACCTGTGTACAGGTTTCTCAAGAGGCAGGTCAAGTGGTCTGGTATTACTATCTCCTTAAGAATTTTCTACAGTTTGTGGTGATCCACACAGTTAAAGGCTTTGGCATAGTCAATAAAGCAGAAATAGATGTTTTTCTGGAACTCTCTTGCTTTTTTGATGATCCAACAGATGTTGGCAATTTGATCTTTGGTTCCTCTGCCTTTTAGAAAATCAGCTTGAACATCTGGAAGTTCACAGTTCACGTACTGTTGAATCCTGGCTTGGAGAATTTTGAGCATTACTTTACTAGTGTGAAATGAGTGCAATTGTGCGATAGTTTGAGCATTCTTTGGCAATGCCTTTCTTTGGGATTGAAATTAAAACTGACTTTTTCCAGTCCTGTGGCCACTTATTTGTTTTCCAAATTTGCTGCATACATACAACAAAATAAACATTTGTAAAGGGAATGTACATGAAATAATCATTTAACAGAGGTAAAAGATAAAACATTGGAAGGGCTGCTGAAGCCCCTTGAATGTTATTTTGTGACAAGATACTCTTTTTCTGCCAAACTTAAAAGAAAAAAACTTAATTATTTTCGTGTTCTTCAATTGTTTTTTTTTTTTTTCTTAAGGTTTTAACACATATTTATCACTAAATGGAAGTTTAGTTAAGGGATCAAGAAACATTTTCTGTAAATGCCAGATATTAATAGTAAGTATATGTCTTTGCAGGCTATAGCTCTTTGTTGTAACTACTCAACACTGTGATTATAGCACAAAAAGAACCATATGTATGCATGCTCAGTCATGTCTGACTCTTTGAAACCCTTTGGAGCTCACCAGACTCCTCTGTCCTTGGGATTTTGCAAGGAAGAATACTAGAGCAGGTTGCTGTTTTCTCCTCCAGAGGATCTTATTGACCCAGGGATCAAATCTGAGTCTGCAAGTCTTCTGCACTGGCAGACAGATTCTTTACTACTGAGTCCCCTGGGAAGGCAAAAAAGAAAAAAGAAAAAAAGAAGAAGCCGAAATGTCAAAGTCAAAGTGTTAGTCACTAAATTGTGTCTGACTCTTTGCAATCCCACGGACTGGAGCCTACCAGGTTCCGCTGTCCATGGGATTTCCTAGGCAGGAATACTGGAGTGGGTTGCCATTCCCTTCTTCAGGAGATCTGCCCAACCCAGGGATCAAACCTTGGTCTTCCACATTGCAGGTGGATTTTTTATCACCTCAGCCACCAGGGAAACCAAAAAAAAAAAAAAAAAACAAGAAAACCATAGGTAATGTATAAAGGAAGGACGTCTGTGTTCCAATAAGACAATTTACATAAACAGATGTTAGACCAGATTTGACCCATGGGCCATAGTTTCTGACTCCTGGTCTTCTTTTTCCTGGTTTTGAACTTTGTATAAGCAGAATCATAGCCTACTATTTTGGGGTTTTAGCTTTTCTCACTCAACTTTGTGTTTGTAAAAGACATACACTGATTCTGTAGTTTCTTCATTTTCATTGTTTAATATTCTATTACATGAATATTTCAAAATTCTTTTTTCCATTCTACTCTTGATGAGCATTTGAATTGCTTCAAGTTTTTGGCTATTACAATGCTGCTATGAATGTTCTAGTATATGGCTCCAGGTGCACATGTGTATGAATTTTACTAGTGTATACCCTCATGGATGCAATTATTGGGCCAATGGGGATGCCTAACTTCAAGTATACTAGTTAGTGCCTATCTATTTTCCAAAGTGGTAAAATCTACTGACACTATCACCAGAATGGTATGTGAGCTTCAGTTATTCTCTATCCTTTTATATATTCAGTTTTTGATAGAGGTTCCATGTGTACTTAGAAATGAAGTTCGCATCATACACCTTGTTTAATTCCATTACTTTGCTCATTATTTTGTATTTTATTTTTCTCTCGGAGGCAGCATATAACTGGTGTGGTGCTCCCAATAGGAAAGTGCTAGTCAGTAAACAAGAACATTTAGTCCATTTGTGCTAAATGTAATCATTCTTGAAATTTTGGAGCTGAAGAGCTTTCCTATGTAAAATTATCTTCCAACATTTTTTCATTTCCCTCTATCCTTTTTATTTTTTTTTTTTTTTTGGTTTGAATCAGTATTTTTAATCATGTCCTACATTTTACTCACTACCTACTGAGGACACTTAAACTGTGTTCCTTTTTGTGTTAGAAGATCTCACAGTGTTGCTTTCCAATGAAATGTTATTGGTGGAAATTCCCTGAGATCTAGGATGAATGTGTTTTCTGCTACAGAGGATTTTTTCCCATATTTTAAAATTGGAGGATAATAGCTTTACAATGTTGTGTTTAGTATCTGCTATACAACAATGTGAATCAGTTATAGTATATGCATATTTATATATATATATACATATGTGTGTATGTATGTATATATCCTCTCCCTTTTAAGCGTCCCTCCCACCTTATCCCATCCCATTCCTCTAGATCTTCACAGAGCCCCAAGCTGAATTTCCTGTCCTGTACAGCAGCTTTCCACTAGCTATCTGTTTCACGCATGGTGGTGTATATATGACAGTACTACTCTCTCAGTTCATTCCATCCTCTTCTCTGGCTGCACCCAGAGGATGTACATTTACTTCCTTCAGGAGCATGGGTCACCATCAGTTCCTGACTACTGCAAACCAAATCCATTGCTTTGAGTTTATCTGGCCTGCCCAAGTTATGCACTACTGAATATAAATCTATGTAAGGGCCACAAATGCCCCCTACCTTGAGTCTCTGCATGCTTGTTTTTACTTCACCTACTCTAACTCAGCTTCTTGGCAAACTTAGCTAGAGGCTCTGAAAGTTGGGGAAGGTGGAAATATTTAATTCTTGTTCAGCCTTAATTGAGAGTGGTCCTTTTATTTCCAGCTTATTGTGAAGTTGTTGTTGTTCAGTCACTAAGTCATGCCCAACTCATGGTGACCCCATGGACTGTAGCATGCCAGGCTCCTCTGTCCTCCACTGTCTCCTGAAGTTTGCTCAAGTTCATGTCCATTGAATCAGTGATGTTATCTAACTATCTCATCCTCTGTTACCTCTTTCTCCTTTTGCCTTTAATCTTTCCAAGCATCAGGGTCTTCTTCAGTGAGTCAGCTTTTCGCATCATTATCTTCTTGCTGTCCAAGGGACTATCCTCCATCACCACAATTTAAAAACATCAATTCTTCAGTGCTCAACCTTCTCTATGGTCCAACTCTCTTTATGAAGAGGGCCTCCTAAAATGCTACATTTTCATCTCAATTTATCATATTTGAACTATGGGCAAATGCCAAGACAAAAGATACTTTTTTCTCTCAGATGTGAAAACTTAGCACTGAGGGGTTAAGTAACTTTCAGTGTCACATAAGTGTGAAGTCAGGATTTTATTTTATTTATTTTTGAAGTGCAGGCTAACAGAAGTAATAATTTATTGAAATGAAATATAGAAAATATGGCTAAAAATGGAAGAAGGGCTCATGTCAAAAATGTGTAAATTGAATGTATAATCAAAGAATTGATTGAGTTTAACCTCCTCCTTTAGCATGAAATCCTTATGAGGTCACCACACCTGTGGTGCTTCTTCTGGAACATTCATGCTGATCAGACCAGCATAACCCAAGAAAATACCCCAGACCAAACAGGAAGGCAGACTCCCAGGTTGATGCTACACAGTACAGAGGACTTCAACCAGAATAATTCACAGAAACAAATGGGTCGAGAAAACCAGCACCTTGAAATTTCCATATAAAACCCTGCTGAGGGGTTGACACTTCCATGGGGTTGACACTTCCATGGGGTTGACACTTCCATGATGATTATTCCAACTTTTTTTTTTCTAACAAAACCTTTTTACTTTATATTATAGTATAGTCCATTAACAATGTTGTGAGAGTTTCATATGCATAGGCGAGTGACTCAGCCATACATATACATGTATCCATTCTCCCCCAAACTCCCCTCCCATCCACACTGCCACATAACATTGAGCAGAGTTCCTCATGCTATACAGCAGGTCCTTATTGTTATCCATTTTAAATACAGTTTTAAACCATATAGTATAAGGTGTGAATGAAAAATAAAGATATAGGCATTTTGTTAGCCTGAGAAGATTATTTTCATCAGATGATTTTCTACAATATTTGACACTAGGTATGCACAATACTATTAGATAATTTTACTTAGGTCTTAAACAACAGAAAAGAGGATGTCAGGAATGTTTTTGTTAGTTAGATCTGGAATTGGAATATAAAACTAGAATTTGAATAAAGTGAACATATTTTTAAATAATAAATAAAAGAAATAAATGTAATGGATCAAGTTACTCGGTGAAAAAAATAAAAATTTCTTCATCACAAAAAAGAACAAACATTTCCTGAAATAAAAATAGATATCTCCATTGGAGATTTCATTTAATCTCCATTATTTGCCAATTTGTCTCCTTCCACCACAATCACAAGCATACAAATTTATGGGGAAAAAAGACATTTGTAAGTACATTCACCTTCTATGTTAAGAAAAGGAACTATGAAAAGACTGTAATTTAAAGGAATTTCAGACAAACTCACCACAGAAGGGGCTAGATTAAAGTGGGACATCTATTATAGGTGCACATATAATCTTGCTCTTTTTAGAACAGAAAATCAAATATACCTAAGCCTCCTTTATTCCCTGGTTTTAATGAGCTAATAATCTGTGGATAGGTGTATCAGAACTGGATCGTATCTGTCAAAATTTCTTTGGCAGAATGGGAACAGAAAAAGCAAAATATAAGAAATAATAGATAATTGATTGAATAAATATAGCTATTAAACATCTAAGATATGAAATTATAGAATCAGTCTTGAGATATGACTGAATAATTTTTTAAATGACTGAGTAAATTTTACTAATAAAAGGATGAATTGCCATTCAATACATACTCTTGAAAAAGCATCTACTGAATGATTTAGACAAAAAGTTGGAAAGGTTTACAGTAATCCCTATAAGAAAGCAAAGTAAGGTGACCTCTATATCACAGGATTCATAAAATGGAATGAACTGAGTAGAAAGCAGAAGTATAAAAATTTTTTAAAGTGGTTAAAAATATGAGAATCATCTTAGCTTTTGCTGCTGTTACATTTGTTTTGGCCCCTTAAAAACATCAATTAGCACATAAGGTTAGTATATTTTCTCTCCTCTATACTCACTACCTTTAATCCCATTTATTCCTTTTCCTGATCATTTTCCTCTATGACCTTGGATGGGATTTCACATCCATGCTTTATACTACCTATCCTATTAATATTATAAAGCTTTAAATTTTATTTTTACAACTCCAAATGTAGATTTAAATTCTGTTGTATCTTTACTCTCTTTGCAATCAGGACTTATCCTATTTAAATCCCTTTTTATCTCATGTAGTTTCCTAATTTCTCTTTATGACGTATGTTGCTGTAGCAGTCTATGTCTTCCTACACACTTTCAGGGTGTTAAGCATTCTTGTGACATTTTCTCATAGATCATGAAGTAGCTATTTTTCAAAGGGATAGTATTCCTCCCATTCCTTTAGACGCTGATACCCATAGCAAAGCTTTATTTGTCCTTCCTCTTTTGTTACTGTTGATGGGATGTTCTTTTCTTGTCTGATATTAGTCAATATACATGATGATGCATAATTTGCCTTATTGTCTACTGACCTTCTGTGCAGATCTAATTCTCTTCTAGAACATTCTCTAAAGAACCAGTCGATATGCACAGATCTCAGACCACTTCTTGTCTTGCAAAAGATTTCCACTTGGAACACTTCTACTATAATGAGGGTGTCCTTTGTTCAATATTCAATGTCTGTGTCTATTTGAAACCAACTGAATATGTAAAAAGCTTAAACTCCCTTTAGACTCTTGTCTTTCTCTCTGCTTCAGTGAACCCACGACTTTTAGAATATATGATGCTGCAATACCACTTCTTTCAAACACGTTTGATAATTTATAGTTTCCATTGGAATACGAAAAAAATGCCATAGGCCACGCTTCTGACTACCCTTCAGACTGACATTTGAATGACACAGAATAGAAGTTTTAAACTAGATAAGCATAAAAGAATTTTAATAAATAATAAATAAATACTTTAAGAATTTTAAATAATACTTTCCCTCCAAATTATAGATATATGCCATCATAATCAACAAGACAGTCTGAAATGTAATACTTGTATGCAATCTCAAAAGCGACAGAATGATCTTTGTTTGTTTCCAAGGCAAACCACTCAATATCACAGTAACCCAAGTCGACCCCCCAACCAATGCTGAAGAAATTGAAGTTGAACGGTTCTATGAAGACCCACAAGACCTTCTAGAATGAACATCCAAAATAGATGTCCTTTTCATTATAGAGGACTGGAATACCAAAGTAGGAAGTCAAAAGATGCCTGGAGTAACAGGCAAATTTGGCCTTGGTGTACAAAAAAAAAAAAAAAAAAAAACAGGGTAAAGGCTAACAGATTATTGCCAAGAGAACACACACTGGTCATAGCAAACACCCTCTTCCAGCAACGCAAGAGAATACTCTACACATGGACATCACCAGATGGTCAACACCAAAATAAGATTGATTATATTCTTCACACCCAAGATCATGGCATCTTGTCCCATCACTTCATGGAAAACAGATGGGGAAACAGTGGAAACAGTGGCTGATTTTATTTTTCTGGACTCCAAAATTATTGTGGATGGTGATTGCAGCCATGAAATTAAAAGATGCTTGCTCCTTGGAAGAACAATTATGACCAGCCTAGACAGCATGTTAAAAAGCAGAGACATTACTTTGTCACCAAAGGTCCATCTAGTCAAGGCTATGGTTTTTCCAGTAGTCATGTATGGATGTGGGAGTTGGACTATAAAGAAAGCTGAGTGCTAAAGAATTGATGCTTTTGAACTGTGATGTTGGAGAAGACTCTTGAGAGTCCCTTGGACTGCAAGGAGATCCAACCAGTCCATCCTAAAGGAGATCAGTCCTGGGTGTTCTTTGGAAGGACTGATGTTGAAGCTGAAATTCCAATACTTTGGCCACCTGATGCGAAGAGCTGACTCATTTCAAAAGACCCTGGTGCAGGGAAAGATTGAGGGCAGGGGGAGAAGGGGACAACAGAGGATGAGATGGTTGGATGGCATCACTGACAAAATGGACATGGGTTTGCGTGGATCCCGGGATTTGGTGATGGACAGGGAGGCCTGGTGTGCTGTGGTTCATGGGGTTGGATAGAGTCGGACATGACTGAGTGACTGGACTGAACTGAACTGAACTGAACAAAGATGGTCAGCAAAAACAAGACTGGGAGATGACTGTGGCTCAGATCATGAACTCCTTACTGCCAAATTCATACTTAAATTGAAGACAGTAGGGAAAACCACTAGACCATTCAGGTATGATTTAAATCAAATCCCTTAAGGTTATATAGTGGAAATGACAAAGAGATTCAAGGGATTAGATCTCATAGATTGCCTAAAGGACCATGGACAGAGGTTCATGAAAATGTACAGGAGGCAGGGATCAAGACCATCCCCAAGAATAAGAAATGCAAAAAGCCAAATGGTTGTCTGAGGAGGACTTACAAATAGCTGTGCAAAGAAGAGAAGTGAAATGCAAAGAAGAAAAGGACAGATATACCCATTTCAATGCAGAGTTCCAGAGACTAGCAAAGAGAGAGAAGAAAGCCTTCCTCAGTGATCAGTGAAAAGAAATAGAGGAAAACAATAGAATGGAAAGACTAGAGATCTCTTCAAAAAAATTAAAGATACCAAGGGAATATTTCATGCAAAGATGGGCACAATAAAGGACAGAAATGGTATGGACATAACAGTAGTAGAAGATATTAAGAGGTGGCAAGAATAGTCAAAAGAACTATACATAAAAGATCTTCATGACCCAAATAACCATGATGGTGTGATCATTCACCTAGAACTGGACCTCCTGGAATGCAAAGTCAAGTGGGCCTTAGGAAGAATCACTATGAACAAAGCCAGTGGAGGAGATGGAATTCCAGTTGAGTTATTCAAATTCTAAGAGACAATGCTGTGAAAGTGCTGCACTCAATATGCCAGCAAATTTGGAAAACTCAGCAGTGGACACAGGACTGGAAAATGTCAGTTTTCACGAACCAAGAACTTCCAGATGTTCAAGGTGGATTTAGAAAAGGCAGAGGAATCAGAGATTAAATGTCCAACATCTGTTGGATCATCAAAAAAGTAAGAGAGTTCCAGAAAAACATATACTTCTGCTTTATTGGCTATGCCAAAGCTTCTGACTGTGTTGATCACACCAAGCTGTGGAAAATTCTTCAAGAGATGTGAATACCAGACAACCTCACCTGCCTCCTGAGAAATCTGTGTGGATGTCAATAAACAACAGTTAGAACTGGACATGGAAAAATGGACTGGTTTCAAATCAGGAAAGGAGTACATTAAGGCTGTATACTGTTACCCTGCTTATCTTACTTATATGCAGAGTACATGATGCAAAATTCTGGGCTGGTTGAAACATAAGCTGAAATCAAGATTGCTGGGAGAATTATCAGTAACCTCAGATACGCTGATGGCACCACTCTTATGGCAGAAATTGAAGAAAAACTAGAGCCTCTTGATGACAGTGAAAGAGGAGAGTGAAAAATCTGACTTAAAGCTCAACATTCAGAAAACTAAGATCATGGCATCTTGTCCCACCACTTCATGGCAAATTGATGGGGAAACAATGGAAACAGTTAGAGATTTTATTTTGGGGGGCTCCAAAATCACTTCATATGGTAACTGCAGCCATGAAATTAAAAGATGCTTACTCCTTGGAAGAAAAGCTATGACCAAACTAAACAGAATATTAAAAAGCAGAGACATTACTTTGCCAACAAAGGCCCATCTAGTCAAAGCTATGGTTTTCCAGTGGTCATGTATGGATGTGATAGTTGGACTATAAAGAAAGCTGAGCACCAAAGAATTGATGCTTTAGAACCGTGATGTAGGAGAAGACTTGAGAGTCCTTTGGACTGCAAGGAGATCAAACCAGTCCATCCTAAAGGAAATCAGTCCTGAATATTCATTGGAAGGACTTATGTTGAAGCTGAAACTCCAATACTTTGGCCTCCTGATGTGAAGAACTGACTCATTTGAAAAGACCCTGATACTGGGAAAGATTGAAGGTGGGAGGAGAAGAGGATGGCAGAGGATGAGATGGTTGGATGGCATCACCGACTCAATGGACATGAATTTGAGTCAACTCTGGGAGTTGGTGACGGACAGGGAGGCCTAGCGTGTTGCAGTCATGGGGTAGCAAAGAGTCAGACATGACTGAGTGACTGAACTGAACTGAACTGAGCTGAAGCCAGCTCCAGATACACTAAATCAGAATCAGAACTGTCAGGGCATAAGAGGGGTTGTTACACTGATCTCAGGTTTTGGTAAAAGACCATATAATAGAGAGCTATCTAGTTTTCCACTTGATATAAGCCCTGACTTTCTGGGGGCAGGGGGTGGGGGAATGGAGAAAACAAGAGATGTATGCTTTTCCCCTGTTTTGCTAGAAAAGGAAATTAAATAAACAATAGGAGATGTACGCTTTTTCCCAAAGGACTTTGTGTTCCACAAGAAGAAACTAATAAATGATGACTTGTCAGAGTCTAAGTTCATTTTTCTCTGTTTGACTCCATTTTTCTTAATCAGTTGTGATTCATAACTACATTAACCACATAGTCAGAAATATGGTTTTGAGTTCTGTTCCTTTTTTGATAATAATTAGTTTTAATAAATCTTAGAAGGCTGTGCCAGAAGCTTCCAGATATATGACATGAATCCAGAATTTCTGAAAATTATTTTTAATGCCACTTAAATCTATATTGTCATTGTTTGAAAAAAAATGCTTAAAGCAACATATATTTTAAATTATGCAATATAAAGGGCTTTATCTCCATTTAAATTTTATTTCACCTTTTCCCAAATTGCTCATTCATATGAGCTTAGACATTTTAAAACTATTTGGATAGATACATGTTTTTTACATAAGGATATATTACTTGCTTTAATGTTAATGGTATTACGAGAGAATAATCGCAGATTATTTCCCTTTTTTCAATTTAAGCATTAAAACTATTGGCTGTGTTGCAACCTATTTGAGTCTCCAACCTATACCTGGGGCTGTCCCACTTTATATTTTGAAGTAAGAAGCACACATACTAACCAAAATGCAAAATTTCTTTCATTTCCTGCCAAAGTTTAGGTTCTATTTTTGCCAGAGTCAAAGAAAAGCACATTATACAGGATATGCCTCTCTGGTTGTTAGTTCTCCTGCCAGCTCCACTTTAGCATCATAGAGCTGAGACAGCAGATGGAGCCCCCCACGTTAGCATTTGGAACCAAAAGGTGTTTAAAAGACTGTGGCAGTAAGTACAATTCCTTAATGAGAAATCATAAAGAAGGGGAAAAGGAAAGTTATTTATTAAACTGTGTAACTTAACAGCAAATCCGAATCAATCAGTAAGGTTTTTTTGTTGTTGTTTTTTAGCATGTGTTTCTGATACTGGATTTGGGGTAGAAAGATGACTTTGAGTCTACCTCGCAATCAAATAGTCAATTCTCAGACCTCATCTTGTCAGTATTTAACAGAGCTAGGTACTCTTCCTTCTAAAAAACTTTTTTCACACTTATATAGACTACATATGAAGATTTTTTTTTAACTTTTTTATCTTCCTGCCTCACCAGTTGTGACTTTTCAGTATCCATTCTGAAACTTTCACATCTCTAAGTTTTAATTTTGGAATACACCCTAGAACTCAATTTTCAGACTTCCTTATTTCCCTAGGTGATATCATTTGTCCCTATGACTGTAAAAGACACTTCTATGCTGATGTCCCCCAAGTTTATATATTTAGTTCAAATATCTTATATAAACAACCAATTTGAATTTTTTAAAAATGTTTAAATGCTCACATGGAGGTCTACTAAGTATTCCAAAAGTATGACTTCAAAATTTCTACTTTTTATAACCTGATCTCTTTGTTCTTTCTATCAATAAATGGCACCACAGTTTCATTTCTACACAGGAAGGATTAAATCCTGTATGATTTACTTCCCTATGGTAAATGAATAGAAAGCTTGACAAGTTGTATGAAATGACTATTTCTAAGCACTGAACAAGAGGTGGTGGTGGTTTTGTTGCTAAGTTGTGTCCAGCTCTTGTGGCTCCATGGGCTATAGCCTGCCAGGCCCCTCTGTCCAGAGGATTCTCCAGGCAAGAATACTGGAATGGGTTGCCATTTCCTTCTCCAGGGGATCTTCCTGACCCAGGAATCAAACCTGGGTCTCCTGAATTGCAGGCAGAGAACAAGAGGTAGTTAACTCAAAAGGGAAAAGCTTCAAAATGTTTACATATATCAAGTCATCACATTGCACACTGTCTTAGAATTTTATTTGTCAATTATACATCAAAAAACTGGGGGGGGGGGGAAGAAGAGGTAGTATAGCAGTGTGAGGAAGCTAGCTAGGATCACAAAGTGCCCTCAGTGATTCTTTTCTTCTTTTAGTCACACTGAAAAATTTGCCTCCCACTTTTGAATACAACTGACGTAGGCAACTAATGTGATTTTGCAGAAATTATGGTGTGTGACTCCTAAGGCTAAGCCAAAAAGAAATTGTGATTCCTCCCTTGCTCCCTTTGGGGAAACTTTATTTGGGAGAAGTCAGATAAAAAGACATGAAGATATTCCAGGAGCCTATGAAGGTACATGTGGTGGGAATCTGAAATCTCCAATATGGATGATCTGGGTTGGAATCAGACTCTCCAGCCCCAGTGGAGCTTCCAGATAACCAGCCTAAATCAACATATTGACTACAACCTCCTGAGTGACACTTAGCCAAAACCACCTAGAAGGGTGATTGCTCAATTCCTGATTGATTTAAAAAAAAAAAAGTGTGAAATAATACATTTTTATTGTTTTCAGTTACTACATTTGAGGATAATATCTTACTCAGTTATAAATAACTAATACAGACCTAGAAAAGCTCTATGTGGAAAGTCGCTTCAACAAGTAACTAAGGTGGGGAGAATTTTAAATTCAGACAATGAGCTGAAGCTGAAAGTGTACTTATGAGAGAGTTAGTATCTTGACTGGAAGGCTGATGGACTTTGGAGATACTGCCAGTGGGGACCATAAGGAAAGTGATGAATTTTTTTTAGAAACTAGAGGAATGGGAAAACATCATTTTAGTTGAAGAAAGTTTAACAACATAGTCATCTGCAGCAAAGTGTAGAATAGAAAATGAACCTAATTAACTGGATGATTAAAGCAAGAAAATTTCCATGCAGACTGTTGTTGGTGTCATCTGTTTTCTCCTTGCTGCTTACAGTAAATGAAAGTTGAAGTTTGCTGTACGTGGTTACCAAACCACTTCCCAGTATACACACAAATGATTTAGTATACCTCTGCTGATATTTGTCCTCACAATCCACTGTTTAGTAGTTTTTTCCTTCTTAATATTATAAGGAATGGAGGGAGAGTGAGTGCTATAGTATTATGTAAACAGAGTTATATTAGTTTGAAACAGATATTTCAATTCTTATGGCAGCCAGTAATTTTTAAAATAGATATAAAATTGATATGATAAAAAAAGAAAAGAAATGGATCATATAAAATGCTCAATTAAACAAGGAGAGGCAGAACAGGGGAAGATAAAGATGAAACACAGCAAAACAAACAGAAAACTGTAACACCAAAGAAATGAAGTACTTAGGTTTAAATCTAACAAAATGTGTACAGATCTATACAAGAAAAATTACTAACTCCATGGAAAGAATAGTAAATTATCTAAACAAATGCATATACTATGTTCATGTATAAGAAGACTCTATATAGTCAATATGCCACTTCTTTCCAAATTAATCTGTACATTCAGCATAATAATAAAAAAACCCAGCATATTATTTTGTGCATATTCACAAACTGATTTTAAAGTTTCTATGGAAATATTAAAAGCCCAGAATAGCCAACAAAATCCTGAAGAAAACAATTTCAGAGTAATGACATTTCCTGACATCAAAAATTACTATAAAGATAAGATAATCAATACAGTACAAAATGGTAAAAGAGTAGAAAAATAGATTAATGGAACAGAATAAAGAGCACAAAATTTAAGCAACTCATAATATTGAATAGACTCTCACAAATATAAGCAAGTCATCTCTAAAAAAGGAGCAAAAGAAAATTGAAAACAGAAATGTTAGTCTTTTCAACAAATGATTCTGGAACAACTGTACACCCATGGGCAAGTAAAAATAGACACTTAACAACTTTCACAAAAATTAACTCGGTTATCACAGTCCAAAAATTAAAACATATGACTACAAAGATTCTAGAAAATAACATAGGAGATACACTTGCTGACCTTGGGTTTAGGGATGATTTTTTAAATATAATATCAGAAGCATGATCCATGTAAGATAAAATTGATAAGTTGGACTCATTAGAACTGAAAAAAAAGCAAACTTCTGCAAAAGTTTCCATTAAGATAATGAAAAAACAAGCCACAGCCTAAGATATTAGAAAAACACATAAATGATATTAAATTTGCATTCAAAATATACAAAAAACTCAAACTCAATGATCCAAAACAAAGAAATCCAATGTTGTTGCAAAGAGTTGGACATGACTTAGCAACTAAACAGCAATAACAATGAAAAAACAGGCAAAGGATCTGAACAGACATCTCCTCAAAATAGATATACAGTTGGCAAACTAGCATAGGGAAAGCTGCTTACCATATGTCATTAGGAAACTGCAAGTTAATACAACAATGAGATACCATTACACACCTTTTCAAAGGATGAAAACCCAAAACAGTGACAATACCAAATACAGGTGAGGATGTGGAACAACCAGAATTCTCCTTCATTGTTAGTGGTATTACAAAATGGTACAACTTATTCATGATACAATTTTTCAGTTTTTTACAAAGTTAAACATAGTCTAACCCTATAGACCTATAACCTCTTCTCAGGGTATTTACTCCAAAGAGTTAAAAACTTATATTTACACAACATATGCTCATGAATGTTTACAAGAGCTTTACTTTTAATTGTCAAAACTAGAAGCAATCTTTATGTCCTTAACATGTGAATGAATAGGGAGCAGTGGTATATCCATACAATGGAATATTATCCAGTAACAACCAAAAAAAAATAAGCTTAAGCTACAGAAAAGTATGGAGAAATTTAAATGGGAACCCTCTTACACCGTTGGTGGGAATGCAAACTAGTACAGCCACTATGGAGAACAGTGTGGAGGTTCCTTAAAAAACTGAAAATAGAACTGCCTTATGACACAGCAATCCCATTTCGGGGCATACACACCGAGGAAACCAGAATTGAAAGAGACACATGTACCCCAGTGTTCATCACAGCACTGTTTATAATAGCCAGGACATGGAAGCAACCTAGAGGTCCATCAGCAGATGAATGGATAAGAAAGCTGTGGTACATATACACAATGGAGTATTACTCAGCCATTAAAAAGAATACATTTGAATCAGTTCTAATGAGGTGGATGAAACTGGAGCCTATTATACAGAGTGAAGTAAGCCAGAAAGAAAAACACCAATATAGTATACAAACACATATATATGGAATTTAGAAAGATAGTAATGATAACCCTGTATGTAAGACAGCAAAAAAGACAGACACAAATGTATAGAACAGTCTTTTGGACTCAGAGGGAGAGGGAGAGGGTGGGATGATTTGCGAGAATGCCATTGAAACATGTGTAATATCATACATGAAAAGAATCACCAGTCCAGGTTCAATGCATGATACTGGATGCTTGGGGCTGGTGCACTGAGACGACCCAGAGGGATGGTACAGGGAGGGAGGAAGGAGGGGGGTTCAGGATGGGGAATGCGTGTACACCCATGGTGGGTTCATGTTGATGTACGGCAAAACCAATACAATATTGTAAAGTGATTAACCTCCAATTAAAATAAATAAATTTATATTTTAAAAAATAAAATGAATATTGCATAGTAAGTGAAAAAAGTCAATCCACAAAGTCAAAACTATACAAATGTGAAAATGATCAGTGGTTGCTAGCTCTTTGAGAAAAGTGGAGAATGGAAGAAAGGATGAATAGGTAAAGCACAGGGAACATTTACTTTTTGTTTATAGTGCTGAATCTATTCTATATTATGCTACAATAACTACATAACACTACCTATTTGCCAGTATCCAAATAACTTGTAGCACTAGAATGGACTCTAATGTGAACTATGGACTTCAGTTAATAATAATGTAACAATGTTAGTTCACTATTTGGAACAAGTGAAAGGAGATGGGAATACCAGACCACCTGACCTGCCTCTTGAGAAATCTGTATGCAGGAAGCAACAGTTAGAACTGGACATGGAACAGACTGGTTCCAAATAGGAAAAGGAGAATGTCAAGGCTGTATATTGTCAACCTGCTTATTTAACGTCTATGCAGAGTATATCATGAGAAACGCTGGACCAGAAGAAACACAAGCTGGAATCAAGGTTGCCGAGAGAAATATCAATAACCTCAGATATGCAGATGACACCACCCTTATGGCAGAAAGTGAAGAGAAGCTAAAGAGCCTCTTGATGAAAGTGAAAGAGGAGAGGGAAAAAGTTGGCTTAAAGCTCAACATTCAGAAAACAAAGATAATGGCATCCGGTCCCATCACTTTATGGCAAATAGATGGGGAAACAGTGGAAACAGTGTCAGATTTTATTTTTTGTGGCTCCAAAATCACTGCAGATGGTGACTGCAGCCATGAAATTAAAAGACGCTTACTCCTTGGAAGAAAAGTTATGACCAGCCTAGATAGCATATTCAAAAGCAGAGACATTATTTTGGCTAAGGTCCGTCTAGTCAAGGCTATGGTTTTTCCTGTGGTTATATATGGATGTGAGAGTTGGACTGTAAAGAAGGCTGAGCGCCAAAGAATTGATGCTTTTGAACTGTGGTGTTGGAGAAGACTCTTGAGAGTCCCTTGGACTGTAAGGAGATCCAACCAGTCCATTCTGAAGGAGATCAGCCCTGGGATTTCTTTGGAAGGAATAATGCTAAAGATGAAACTCCAGTACTTTGGCCACCTGATGCTAAGTTGACTCATTGGAAAAGACTCTGATGCTGGGAGGGATTGGGGGCAGGAGGAGAAGGGGACGACAGAGGATGAGATGGCTGGATGGCATCACTGACTCGATGGATGTGAGTCTGAGTGAACTCCCGGAGTTGGTGATATATCGGACAGGGAGGCCTAGCCTGCTGTGATACATGTGGTCACAAGGAGTCAGACATGACTGAGCGATTAAACTGAACTGAAAGGTGTTAATGATGTGGAAACTGAACAGGAGCGAGTATGAAAAGGATTCATTGTATTACCTGCTCAATTTTTCTATAAACTTAAAACTGTTCTGAAAAGCAATATAGTTATGATCTTTAGGAAAGATATTCTTAACTTCAGAAGGTTGACAGTTTGGTTGAGAAAATATCTCAGAAAGTAGGATAACATAAACCTATGGAAGCAGAAGAACTTTAACTTATACACAATGATATTTGTTTGTAGAAATGAAGTGTCTTTAATCCTCTTGATCTAATCATTTCTCTTTAAAAAGCCAATATAATTTAAATATTTAAGATGCAAAGTTCATCTGTGAAGATTTCTCTAGTTAGAAGACAGAAATAAAAATTAAACTCTGTTAAATAGCCAATATAAATATTGAATTAGGGGATATTTTAAAAATCGTGAATATTTAAAATCTTGGATATTTTTAAAAATTTTTATAAAAAATGATAAGAAGCCTGTTTTTCTCCTTAATGCAGTCACAGTATTTGATAGAGTGGGAATCATTTAATACTCTACTTAGCATTGGAAAATAAAATTTCATAGATATTCACTTAAAAAATTTAGTCAGCTAAGCAAAGTTATGCTTTAAAATTCATTGTAAAAGCCTAAAAGATAAAACTGATTACCTTCCTTATCATGTAACTAAAATATTTTTTCTTCATTGGAAACAATGAGATTTAAGCATGTTCAACTATGAATAACTTGAATGAGATTTCATTTTCATTGATGGTCACAGTATATTATTATTATTATGGCATTTTTTGTATTTAATTTTTGAAAATTATTTTTCTTAATTCCTTAAATAATCTACATTATCATTTTAAACTGTATTATATATATCCTCTATTTTCTATGACATATTCATAGTAAGGTAGCTATTAGGCATATTTCACAATATATTATTTCTGAAATACAACAGTGGATCAATCCTAGAAAAGAATTTTCTATTCTGAATTTGATGGTATATATAGTCTTTTTCTAATGGGAATTTCCACAGAAGAAATAATTCAACCTAGAAAAGAAGGAGCTAATGAATGGTAGAGAAACAAATTAAAATTTTGCCAGACATTGATGGTTTGCAAATGTGTTTTAATTTCTAAGGAAAGAGATTCAGGTGTCATTGTGAACAGCTTAATAAAGATGTCAACTGAATATTCAACAGTAGCTGAACAAGATATTTATTTGAATTATGAAAGGTAGAAAGTACACATAAGAAAATAAATTATATAAAGAATAGCCAATGGTATTGTTTTAGCAATTTTGTTTATTGTTAAATATTTCTGCTTCATCAGACTATATAATCAATTCTACATTCATGAAATATTGAGAACCTACTTATATAATTGGCTTCCCTGGTGGCTCAGTGGTAAAGAATCTGCCTGCCAATGCAGGACGTGCATGTTCCATCCTTGGGTAGGGATCTCCTGGAGAAGGAAATGGCAACTCACTTCAATATTCTTGCTTGGAAAATCCCATGGACAAAGGAGCCTGGGAGGCTATAAATCATGTGGTTGCAAAGAGTCAGACATGACGAGATTAAATAATAGCTGATATAATAGAGGGAAATAGTCAGCAATATTCCATAGTAGAGGCAATTTTTGAACTTCATTTGAATAGTTAGCAGCAGATACCACACAGACAATGGTATTAAAAGCATTCAGGGAAAAGAAACAGCACCAGCAAAACCTTGGGGATTTAACATAAAGAATCTTCTTGCAATGCAGGAGACCCAGGTCTGATACCTGGGTTGAGAAGATTCCCTGGAGAAGGGAATGGCAACCAATTCAGTGTTCTTGCCTGGAGAATCCCATGGACAGCAGAGCCTGGAGGTCTACAGTCCATGGGATGGCAAAGAGTCAGATACGACTGAGTGACTAACACTTTTTTTTTTTTTTCTTTAACTTTATGTTTGGAAGGCTGCATGTAGCTCAATAAAACTTTTCTTTGTATTACCTAAAAAATAGACACAGCCAGATCACAGAATTCTCAAATGTCATGGAAGAGAGGGTTTGGAATTACATAATGATGCACATAAAAATTGTGCATTTTAATAGCCTATTGTATCCCAGGTATTGTGCCAAGTATATCAAATAGACTCATGATAATTCTATGAAGGAGATACTTAATAGTCTCATTAGATAAATGAGAAAACTAAGAAACAGAAATGATTGTTTGCCCAGTGGCCAAAACAGTTGATAATAATTAGTAGAACAGGAATTGCATCCAGAGTGTTCCACTCTTGAGCGATACTCATAATTGAAAATAAATATCAAGAAGGAACTAACCTTATGAACTGAGCAAGAACTCACAGTTTATCACCTATGGGCCATCTGACTTTTTGTTTGTTTGTTTTCCTGGCTGCACCACAAGGCATGTGGGATCTTAGATCAGGGATGGAACCAGCCCTCCCTGCATTAGAAGTGCAGAGTCTAAACCACTGGACCACGGGGGAAGTCCCTGAATAGTCTTGCTTTAATAGCCTGAAGGAAAATACCCAGGACTCAGTAGCATATCCCTTTCAAGGAAACATACCTCTTTTTACTATTGTATGTATACTTGCTACTTTATTTTTTTCTCCCTGTTTTTTGAGCAATGTGACATGTTTATCTAACCTGTTGAAGTTTATCATTAATTTTTCCACCTGCTTTTTTCTAATTTTTGCATTAACATTTGGCCACCTGCTGTGAAGAGCCAACTCATTGGAAAAGACCCTGATGCTGGGAAAGATTAAGGGGAAGAGGAAAAGGGGTGACAGAGGATGAGACAGTGGGATAGCATCATGAACTCAATGGACATGAGTTTGAGCAAACTCTGGAAGGACAGGGAAGCCTGGGATGCTGCAGTCCATGGAGTCACAAAGAGGCAGACATGACTGAGTGGCTGAACAACAACAAAGGCTGTATATTTTCCTCTAAGCTCAATTTTGACTGCATTCCACAGATTTTTTTACCATTCAGTTCCAGATATATTTATTATTAATTATATTTTAAATCAATGTCTTAAAGCAAAAGCATTTCAAAAATTGTCTATTATAAATGGACCTTAAAAACATCTTTAAGCTGATTTCTAGTTGCCTTTTACTATAATCAGAAAAATATTCCACATGACAGTCTTTGAAATTTGTAGAGATTTATTTTATGGATAAGAAGTTAATCTTGTTTTGCAAATGATCTGTGTACACTACAATTATACATGCTACAGTTTTGGTGTATAGTATTGAATATCATAACTGTGACAATTATGTCAGTTTTGCTTCTCATGTTATTCAAATATTCCTTAAGCTTACTGATTTTTTGTATACTAATGATTAATCAATTCCTGATAAAGGAATTGTGTTGAACTTTCTCATTATAATTCTGGATTTATTTATTGATCAAATAAAACTATACTACTATTAAAATCTCTGTTCAGTTCTACTAAAAACTTTTTAACTTCAATGTTATTTTCTTTCTTTTTTTTTTTTAATAAGACTTGAGTTTTTAGAGGAGTTATAGGTTCACAGGAAATTTTAGAGGAAAACAAAGAGATTTATCCATCTCCTTCATGCATAGCCTCTCCCATTGTCAAAATCCCCCACCAGAGTGGGGAGTTTATTAAAACTGATGAAACTACAGTGACATACCATGTTGTGCTGTGCTCAGTCACCTAGTCATGCCTGCTCTTTGCGACCCCATGGACTGTAGCTCATGAGGCTCCTCTGTCCATGGGATTCTCCAGGCAAGAATACAGGTGGGTGCCATGCCTTCCTCCAGGGGATCTTCCCAAACCAGGGACTGAACCCAGGTCTCCTGCATTACAGACTGATTCTTTACCAGCTGAGCCACCAGGGACACCCAAGAATACTGAAGTGGGAAGCCTGTCCTTTTTCCAGGGGATCTTCCTGACACAGGAATCAAACTGGGGTCTCTTGCATTGCAGGCAGTTTCTTTACCAGCTGAGCTACCAGGGAAGCCCTGACATATTATAATCACTCAAATTTCAAAATTTACCTTAAGGTTTACTCTTAGTGTTGTAAATTCTATGGGTTGGGATATTTTCTTTCACTTTAGCAGAGTTAATATGTTGGTGTTTACATGATGTATCTTCTTCCCTCTTATGCTTGTTTATTTGTATCTATTATAAAAGGCATATCAGGGAAAAACAGAGATGCAGACATAGGGAAGAGACATGCAGTCATGGTGGCGAGGGGTAGTGGGAGTGGGATGAATTAGGGAATTGGGATTGACTTAAGTACACTGCCCTGTGTAAGACAGATCAGTCAGTCAGTTCAGTCACTCAGTCTTGTCTGACTCTTTGTGACCCCTACGACTGCAGCACACCAGGCTTCCCTTTGCATCCACAATTCCTGGAGTTTACTCAAACTCATGTCCTTTGAGTCAGTGATGCCATCCAACCATCTCCTCTGTTGTCCCCTTCTCCTCCTGCCTTCAATCTTTACCAGCATCAGGGTCTTTTCCAATGAGTCAGTTCTTTGCATCACGTGGCCAAAGTATTGGAGTTTCAGCTTCAGCATCAGTCCTTCCAATGAATATTCAGGACTGATTTCCTTTAGGATTGACTGGTTAGATCTCCTTGCAGTCCAAGGTACTCTCAAGAGTCTTCTCCAACACCACAGGTCAAAAGCATCAATTCTTCAGCACTCAGCTTTCTTTATGGTCCAGCTCTTACATTCATACATGACTACAGGAAAAATTCCATAGCTTTGACAAGATGGACCTCGGTTGGCAAAGTAATGTCTCTGCTTTTTAATATGCTATCTAGGTTTGTCATAGCTTTTCTTCTGAGGAGGAAGTGTCTTTTAATTTCATGGCTGCAGTCACCATCTGCAGTGATTTGGGAGCCCAAGAAAAGAAAGTCTGTCACTGTTTCCATTTTGTCCCCATCTATTTTCATGAAGTGGTGGGACCAGATGCCATGATCTTAGATTTTTGAATGTTGAGTTTTAAGACAGTTTTTTCACTCTTCTCTTTCACTTTCATCAAGAGGCTCTTTAGTTCCTCTTCACTTTCTGCCATAAGGGTGATGTCATTGGCTTATCTGAGATTATTGATATTTCTGCTGGCAAATCTTGATTCCAGCTTGTGCTTCATCCAGCCTGGGATTTTGCATGATATACTCTGCATGTTAGTTAAATGTGAGTGATAAGCAGGGTGACAATGTACAGATTTGACACACTCCTTTCCTGATTTGGAACCAGTCTGTTGTTCCATGTCCATTCTAACTATTGCTTCTTGACCTGCATACAGATTTCTCAGGAGACAGGTCATGTGGTCTGGTATTCCCATCTCCTTAAGAATTTTCCACATTTTGTTGTGATGCACACAGTCAAAGGCTTTGGCATAGTCAATAAAGCAAAACTAGATGTGTTTCTGGAACTCTCTTGCTTTTTCTGATGATCCAACAGATGTTGGCCATTCGATCTCTGGTTCCTCTGCCTTTCCTAAATCCACCTTGAACATCTGGAAGTACTTGGTTCACGTACTGTTGAAGCTTCACTTTAAGAATTTTGGGAATTACTTTGCTAGCCTGTGAGATGAGTGCAATTGTGCAGTAGGTTGAACATTCTTTGGTGTTGCTTTCCTTCTGGATTGGAATGAAAACTGACTTTTTTCCAGTCCTGTGGCCACTGCTGGGTTTTCCAAATTTGCTGACATATTGAGTGCAGCATTTTCACAGCATCGTCTTTTAGGACTTGAAATAGCTCAACTGGAATTCCATCACCTTCACTAGCTTTGTTCATAGAGATGCTTCCTAAGGCCCACTTAACATTGCACTCCAAGATGTCTGGCTCTAGGTGAGTGATCATACCATTGTGATTATCTGGGTCATGAAGATCTTTTTTGTATAGCTCTTCTGTGTATTCTTGCCACTTCTTAATATCTCTACTTCTGTTAGGTCTATATTATTTCTGTCCTTTATTGAGCCCATCTTTGCATGAAATGTTCCCTTGGTATCTAATTTTCTTGAAGAGGTTTCTAGTCATTCCTATCCTATTGTTTTCCTCTATTTCTTTGCATTGATCTCTGAGGAAGTCTTTCTTATCTTTCTTTGCTATTCTTTGGAACACTGCGTTCAGATGGATATAGCTTTCCTTTTCTCCTTTGCCTTTCTCTTCTCTTCTTTTCTCATCTTTGTAAGGCCTCCTCAAGCAATAAATTTGCCTTTTGCATTTCTTTTTTTTGTTTGTTTTTTTTGGGAGATCGTCTTGATCACTGCCTCCTGTACAATGTCATGAACCTCTGTCCCTAGTTCTTCAGGCACTCTGTCGATCAGATGTAATCCCTTGAATGTATTTTTCAAAGTGATGACGGATTAGAAAGATGTGCACTCATCTTCTCCTGCTAGAACTCCAATATTGCAATTCATTGCTGAACAACCATTGACAGGAGAATGTTGGATTTTGCCAAAAAAATATACCCGATGTCCAAGAGCAAAGGATAAGCTCCAACAAGAAGGTAGGAGGAATGAAATTACGTTTAGAATCAAACCCCATACCAGCCAGGGATTCTCAGATGGCTCAAACAATCCATTGTGTGCACCAGGACTCAGAGACCCCGCAGAGACTGTCAGACATGCTTTTGAATGTTTGAGTGTCTCTTGCAGAGGCACGAGTCAGCAGTGGCCTGCCGTGGGGAGAGGGCCTCTGGCTGCAGCAGACCTGGGTCACGAGTGTGTGGCACACGCCCTCTTGGAGAAGGTCATCATTAGTCCCAGCATACAGCTGCCAGGCAGACAACCCACAAACTGCAGAACAAGTTTACCAAAGAAATTTTTGCACTGTTAAGAAAGTTCTAGGAGCCACAACAGATTTCCCAACCTGGGGATCTGGCAAAGGGAATGAGAACCCCTAGGGAATTTGACTTTGGGGAGGTCAGTGAGGTTTGATTATAGAACTCCCACGGGATGGGGAAAACAGACTCTTCATGGGCACAAACTAAACTTTTTGCACACCAGGAGCCAGGAGAAAGGAGGAGTGTCCCCACAAGAGACTGAACCAGGCTTGCCTGTGTGTGTCCCACATCTCTGGTACCTCAGACCAAAGAACAGAGAGGGAACACAGCCACACCCATCAACAGAAAATTGGATTAAAGATTTACTGAGCATGGCCCAGTAATCCTGTGATGTGAAGTCAAGTGGGCCTTAGAAAGCATCACTACAAACAAAGCTAGTGGAGGTGATGGAATCCCAGTTGAGCTATTTCAAATCCTAAGAGATGATGCTGTGAAAGTGCTGCACTCAACATGCCAGCAAATTTGGAAAACTCAGCAGTGGCCACAGGACTGGAAAATGTCACTTTTTATTCCAATCCCAAAGAAAGGCAATGCCAAAGAATGCTCAAAGTACCACACAATTGTACTCATCTCACACACTAGTAAAGTAATGCTCACAATTCTCCAAGCCAGGCTTCAGCAATATGTGAACTGTGAACTTCCTGATTTCAAGCTGTTTTTAGAAAAGGCAGAGGAACCAGAGATCAAACTGCCAACATCTGCTGGATCATGGAGAAATCAAGAGAGTTCCAGAGAAACATCTATTTCTGCTTTATTGACTATGCCAAAGCCTTTGACTGTGTGGATCACGATAAACTGTGGAAAATTCTGAAAGAGATGGCAATACCAGACCATCTGACCTTCTTCAGAAACCTGTATGCAGGTCAGGAAGCAACAGTTAGAACTGGACGTGGAACAACAGACTGGTTCCAAACAGGCAAAGGAGTATGTCAAAGCTGTATATTGTCACCATGCTTATTTAACTTATATGAAGAGTACATCAGAGAAGGCACTGGCAACCCACTCCAGTACTCTTGCCTGGAAAATCCCATGGATGGAGGAGCCTGGTAGGCTGCAGTCCATGGGGTTCCGAAGAGTCAGACACCACTGAGTGACTTCACTTTCACTTTTACTTTCATGTTTGGAGAAGGAAATGGCAACCCACACCATTGTTCTTTCCTGGAAAATTTCAGGGAGAGTGGAGCCTGCTGGCTGCCTTCTCTGGGGTCACACAGAGTCGGACATGACTGAAGTGACTTAGCAGCAGCAGCAGAGTACACCATGAGAAATGCTGGGCTGAAAGAACCACAAGCTGGAATCAAGATTGCCGGGAGAAATATCAACAACCTCAGATATGCAGATGACATTACCCTTATGGAAGAAAGTGAAGAGGAACTAAAAGCCTCTTGATTAAAGTGAAAGAGGAGAATGAAAAAGTTGGCTTAAAGCTCAACATTCAGAAAACGAAGATCATGGCATCTGGTCCCATCACTTCATGGGAAATAGATGGGGAAACAGTGGAAACAGTATCAGACTTTAATTTCTTGAGCTCCAAAATCACTGCAGATGGTGATTGCTGCCATCAAATTAAAAGACGCTTATTCCTTGGAAGGAAAGTTATGGCCAACCTAGATAGCATATTGAAAAACAGAGACATTATTTTGCCAACAAAGGTCCATCTAGTCAAGGCTATGGTTTTCCAGTAGTCATGTATGGATGTGAGAGTTGAACTATAAAGAAAGCTGAGTGCTGAAGAATTTATGCTTTTGAACTGTGGTGTTGGAGAAGATTCTTGAGAGTCCCTTGGACTGCAAGGAGATCCAACCAGTCCATTCTAAAGATCAGTCCTGAGTGGTCATTGGAAGGACTGATTCTGAAGCTGAAACTCCATTACTTTGGCCACCTGATGCGAAGAGTTGACTCATTGGAAAAGATTCTGATGCTGGGAGGGATTGTGGGCAGGAGGAAAAGGGGATGACAGGGGATGAGATTGCTGGATGGCATGACTGACTCAATGGACATGAGTTTGGGTGAACTCTGGGAGTTGGTGATAGACAGGGAGGCTTGGTGTGCTGCAGTTTGTGGGGTCACAAAGAGTCGGACAGGACTGAGTGACTGAACTCAACCGAGCATGGCCCTGCCCATCAGAACAAGACCTAGATTCCCCCACAGTCAGTCTCTCCCATCAGGAAGCTTCTATAAGCCTCTTATCTTCATTCATCAGAGGGCAGACAGACTGAAATCCACAGTCACAGAAAACTAACCTAACTGATCACATGGACCATAGCCTTGTCTAACTCAATGAAACTATGAGCCACGCTGTATAGGGCCAACCAAGATGGACAGGTAATAGTGGAAATTTCTGACAAAACATGGTCCACTGGAGAAGGGAATGGCAAAGTATTCTTGCCTTGGGAACCCCATGAACAGTAAGACAGGTAGCTAGTGGGAACCTGCTGTATGGCACAGGGAGCTCAGTTCAATGCTTTATGGTGACCTATCATGGAAAAAGCAAGAGAGCTCCAGGAAAACATCGATTTCTGCTTTATTGACTATGCCAAAGCCTTTGACTGTGTGAATCACAAGAAACTGGAATATTCTGAAAGAAATGGGAATACCAGACCACCTAACCTGCCTCTTGAGAAATCTGTATGCAGGTCAGAAAGCAACAGTTAGAACTGGACATGGAAGAACAGACTGGTTCCAATTAGGAAAAGGAGTACGTCAAGGCTGCGTATTGTCACCCTGCTTATTTAATTTCTATGCAGAGTACATCATGAGAAACACTGGCCTGGAAGAAGCACAAGCTGGAATCAAGATTGCCAGGAGAAATATCAATAATCTCAGATATGCAGATGACACCACCCTAATGACAGAAACTGAAGAGGAACTAAAAAGCCTCTTGATGAAAGTGAAAGAGGAGAGTGAAAAGGTTGGCTTAAAGCTCAACATTCAGAAAATGAAGATCATGGCATCCAGTCCAATCGCTTCATGGGAAATAGATGGGGAAACAGTAGAAACAGTGTCAGACTTTATTTTTTTGGGCTCCAAAATCACTGCAGATGGTGACTGCAGCTGTGAATTTAAAAGATGCTTACTCCTTGGAAGAAAAGTTATGACCAAACTAGATAGTATATTGAAAAGAAGAGACATTAGTTTGCTGACTAAGGTCCATCTAGTCAAGGATATGGTTTTTCCTGTGGTCATGTATGGATGTGAGAGTTGAACTGTGAAGAAGGCTGAGCGCCGAACAATTGATGCTTTTGAACTGTGGTGTTCGAGAAGATTCTTGAGAGTCCCTTGGACTGCAAGGAGATCCAACCAGTCCATTCTGAAGGAGATCAACCCTGGGATTTCTTTGGAAGGAATGATGCTAAAGCTGACGCTCCAGTACTTTGGCCACCTCATAGAAGAGTTGACTCATTGGAAAAGACTCTGATGCTGGGAGGGATTGGGTGCAGGAAGAGAAGGGGACGACAGAGAATGAGATGGCAGGATGGCATCACCGACTCGATGGACGTGAGTCTGAGTGAACTCCGGGAGATGGTGATGGACAGGGAGGCCTGGCGTGCTGTGATTCATGGGGTTGCAAAGAGTCGGACACGACTGAGTGACTGAACTGAACTGAAACTGGTGAGATGGGAGAATACGGGAGCAAGGTCCATAAGGGAGGGATGTATGTGTATGTGCAGCTGTCACTTCTTTGCACAGCAAAAACTAACAGGATATTTTAAAGCAATTATACCACAATTTTTTTTAAAAAAATGATGAAATTATGTTATTTGTTATTTTGAAATCATCTTTTAATGGGGAATTTATCAATTTCTATATAATATATTCATAAATTTAGGTTTCATTAGGCTGTCTTACTACTGTTTACTATTGTTCAACTTATTTTATCTTCCTGTTTCTCTCTTTTTCCTCCTTTCTTGTAGTGAAAATGTTCAGTGTTCCAGAGGATCATTAGTGATCAGATATCCAGAGGCAAAGTAGGGGCCAGAGATTACAAATATACATGATGTGTTGGAGGAAATTAAATATGTAACAAATCGAGTCAAACCAATATGAAAAGGAAAGCAACACAAAAATAAAAGCACAGAGTAAGAGAAAGTGGGATAAACCTGACAAATCAAAAAAGTCACAGAATACTCCTTAGCTCTACAAAAATATGTGTATGCTACCGAGAATAATCAAAACACTATTTAATGATTTTAGACTTATAGAATTAATCTACTGAAAGTGCATATTTAATTATGCTTATAGAACAGAAGTAGCTATCATAAACCTTATCAATATTTACAAAAAACTATGGGTGACAGGAGATGAGAAGATGAAATGGGAAGTCAGGAGGCAAATTACATGATGAAGAATAATATTTAGAGCAGTGTTTTGAAATCTCTTACATCACAGCACCCAATATATACCTATGTCATTTACACGTGAATGAAGCTACCCACTGTTAGAGAAATCTCTCTCTGGTACCTGGCTACTTCAGGTCTGGCAGCCCAAGATTTGATGGGATTAAAATCTATGCAAAACTACAAATCAGCACACTGGTTGGGAATTTCTGTTTATGATTATAGGTATAACAAAGAGAAGCATTTTAAATGGTTTCAGTCAGTTCCATCACTCAGTCATATCTGACTCTTTGCAACCCTAAGGACTGCAGTATGCCAGGCCTCACTGTCCATCACCAACTCCCAGAACTTGCTCAAACTCATGTCCATCAAGTTGGTGATGCCATCCAACCATCTCATCCTCTGTGACCCACTTATCCTCCCAACGTCAATCTTTCCCATCATCAGGGTCTTTTCCAATGAGTCAGTTCTTCACATTAGGTGGACAAAGTATTGGAGTTTCAGCTTCAGCGTCAGTTCTTCCAATTAATACGCAGGACTGATTGCCTTTAGGATGGATTTGTTTTATCTCCTTGCAGTCCAAGGGACTCTCAAGAGTCTTCCCCAACACCATATATCAAAGGCATCAATTCTTCGGCACTCAGCTTTCCTTATAGTACAACTCTCACATCCATACTTGACTACTAGAAACCATAGCTTTGACTAGATGGACACTTGTTGGCAAATTAATGTCTCTGCTTTTCAATATGCTGTCTAGGTTGGTCATAACTTTTCTTCCAAAGAGCAAGTATCTTAATTTCATGACTGTGTCACCACCTGCAGTGATTTTGAAGCCCCCCCCAAAATAAAGTCTGTCACTGTTTCCAGTTTCCCCATCTATTTGCCATGAACTAATGGGACCGGGTGCCATGATCTTAGCTTTATGAATGTTGAGTTTTAAGCTAACTTTTTCGCTCTCTTCCTTCACTTTCATCAAGAGGCTCTTTAGTTCTTCACTTTCTGCCATAAGGATGCTGTCATCTGAAAATCTGAGGTTATTTCTGCCAGTAATCTTGACTCCAGATTGTGCTTCTTCCAGCCCAGTGTTTCACATAATGTACTCTGCATATAAGTTAAATAAGCAGGGTGACAAT
Organism: Ovis aries; assembly: GCF_016772045.2. Lineage (NCBI taxonomy): Eukaryota > Metazoa > Chordata > Mammalia > Artiodactyla > Bovidae > Ovis > Ovis aries. The sequence continues at coordinate 197,747,513 of NC_056056.1, read as the reverse complement.
ATACAGCCTTGACACACTCCTTTCCCTATTTGGAACCAGCCTGTTGTTCCATGTCCAGTTCTAACTGTTGCTTCCTGACCTGCATACAGATTTCTCAAGAGGCAGGTCAGGTGGTCTGGTATTCACATCTCTTTCAGAATTTCCCACAGCCTGTTATAATCCACACAGTCAAAGGCTTTGGAATAGTAAATAAAGCAGAAGTAGATGTTTTTTGGAACCCACTTGTTTTTTTGATGATCCAACAGATGTTGGTCATTTGATCTCTGATTCCTCTGCCTTTTCTAAATCCAGCTTGAACATCTGGTAGTTCACGGTTCATGTATTGCTGAAGGCTGACTTGGAAAATTTTGAGGATTACTTTAATCTCTTAGGATTTGAGATAGCTCAACTGGGATTCCATCACCTTCACTAGCTTTGTTCATAGTGATGCTTCCTAAGGTCCACTTGACTTCACATTCCAGGATGTCTGGCTCTAGGTGAGTGATCACACCATCGTGGTTATCTGAGTCATGAAGATCCTTTTTGTATAGTTCTGTGTATTCTTGCCCCCTCTTCTTAATATCTTCTGCTTCTGTTACAGCCATACCATTTCTGTCCTTTATTAAGCCCATCTTTGCCTGAAATGTTCCCTTGGTATCTCTAATTTTCTTAAAGAGATCTCTAGTCTTTCCCATCCTATTGCTTTCTTCTATTTCTTTGCATTGATCACTGAGGAAGGTTTTTATCTCTCCTTGCTGTTCTCTGGAACTCTGCATTCAAATGGGTCTAACTTTCTTTTTCTCATTTGCCTTTCACTTCTCTTCTTTGCACAGCTATTTGTAAGGCTTCCTCAGACAACCATTTGGCTTCTTGCATTTCTTTTTCTTGGGGATGGTCTTGATCCCTGCCTCCTGTACATTTTCACAAACCTCTGTCCATTGTCCTTTAGGCAATCTATGAGATCTAATCCCTTGAATCTCTTAGTCATTTCCACTGTTTAACCTTAAGCGATTTGATTTACGTCATACCTGAATGGTCTAGTGGTTTTCCCTACTGTCTTCAATTTAAGTCTGAATTTGGCAATAAGGGGTTCATGATCTGAGCCACAGTCATCTCCTGGTCTTATTTTTGCTGACTGTATAGAGCTTCTTCATCTTTGGCTGCAAAGAATATAATCAATCTGATTTTGGTATCGACCATCTGGTGATGTACATGTGTCGGGTCTTCTCTTGTGTTGTTGAAAGAGGGTGTTTGCTATGACCAGTGTGTTTTCTTGGCAAAACTCTATTAGCCTTTGCTCTGCTTCATTCTGTACTCCAAGGCAAAATTTGCTGGTACTCCAGGTATTTCTTGATTTCCTACTTTTCATGTTTAAATGGTTTAGTATGTCTAAAATTGGGACCTAAAAGAATGAAAGGGAATTTTATTTGAGTCTTCAACTATCACAAGAGAAAGTCAAAACTTGACATAACATCAGTTCAGTTCAGTTCAGCTCAGTCAGTCAGTCGTGTCTGACTCTTTGTGACCCCATGAATTGCAGCACACCAGGCCTCCATGTCCATCACCAACTCTCAGAGTTCACTCACGTCCATTGAGTCGGTGATGCCATCCAGCCATCTCATCCTCTGTCATCCCCTTTCCCTACTGCCCCCAACCCCTCTCAGCATTAGGGTTTTTCCAATGAGTCAATTCTTTGCATGAGGTGGCCAAAGTACTGGAGTTTCAGCTTCAGCATCATTCCTTCCAAAGAAATCCCAGGGTTGATCTCCTTCAGAATGGACTGGTTGGATCTCCTTGCAGTCCAAGGGACTCTCAAGAGTCTTCTCCAACACCACAGTTCAAAAGCATCAATTCTTCGGTGCTCAGCCTTCTTCACAGTCCAACCCTCACATCCATACATGACCATAGAAAAAACCATAGCCTTGACTAGACAGACCTTAGTCGGCAAAGTAATGTCTCTGCTTTTGAATATACTATCTAGGTTGGTCATAGCTTTCCTTCCAACAAAATAATATACACCTATTATTTAAACTCTAAATTATAAATAAAGAAAAATTAAAAATGACTCAAAAAGAAAAATACATGTTTTTGTTTTTATTAAGCTGTAACAAAGATGGAGGAGGATCAACATAGACTTATACCTTCCATTAAACATCTTTCTAGGTCTTTTAAATTTTTTAATCTTATATGCATATTACTTTGTATATGATGAGGAACCTGTTAGATAAAAGAGTATTTCTGAGGCATGTGGTCATGTGACAAAGTAAAACAGTAGTAGAGCTCTACAAAGGATATACATAATATGTGGGAAAACAGAAGCAATTACTACAATCATTGATATAAAAGTGTAAGATCAAGAACAACTTTCACTCACATTTTTCAGAGAACTGGGAGAAAATGCTGTAGAAAGTATAAGTTGATAACTTAGTTTATTTCTTGGAGCAGAATAAAACTCCTGACCTCCAGATGTTGCGAGAGAAGCAAATAATTGTCTGCCCTCAGTCTAACTCAAGAGCTTACTCAAGAATTACTGAAGAGAAAGGAAGTTCCCAAGTCCTGCTCTTTCACTTTCTATTTCCCAAGCAAAAAATAACATCTCTCAAAAGGCAAATAATCATAGTTCTCACCATGTTAGGGGATCATTAATAGTAGTATTTAAAAAATATTTCATCTATACCTTTCCTATAGAACTCTGTATGCTAAAGAAGATAGGAAATGATAGTTGTATAATAAAGAGAAACATAGTTAATAGGTTATAAAAATTTTCATGTCCGACTCTTTGTGACCCCATGGACTGTAGCCAGCCAGGCTCCTCTGTTCATGGGAATTATCCAGGCTAGAATACTGGAGTGGGTTGCCATGCCCTCCTCCAGGGGATCTTCCTGACCCAGGTATTGAACCCAGGTCTCCCACACTGCAGGCAGATTCTTTACCAGCTGAGCTATCAGGGAAGCCCTTTTATAAAAATAGAGGTGTTTATAGACAACAGAGTACAAGTTCTGGTATTGTCACCTTAATTCAGCTTTTTTTCTGTATCCTTGCAGAGCACAAAGCTTGAATTATTGCTAAAGCTATATTTTTACTACTATTACTATCTCTTACAGGAAATACTGATAAATGTCTGTCTCACTCAACAATTTTCTAGGGAAAGTGAATTATATTTTCTCTCTTCATCTCTTTCATTTATTTATTTTTATTTTTTTGGCCATGCAAAGAGACTTATGAGATCTTAGCTCCCACCAGGGATCAAACCCATGCTCCCTGTACTGGACACACAGTGTCTTAAGTACTGGATCATGGGGGAAATCCCATATTTCTTTTATTTTCCATCTTAATAATTCCTTTTGTACTAATCGTGTTCTGTATACACTGTCTTAATAAGCTTGCTTTTACTGGATTGAGCTTACCTGATAATTATTGGTTAGGCTAAAAAAAAAAATAGTGAATGTTTATGGTACAAGGGCTAATGATAAAACTAAAGTGATAGATTAAATTTAATTTTTTCTCCTTAATTGTCAAAGTCATTTTCTACTTTAGACTGATTTTCATTTGCCAATATATAATCATATCTAGACCAGGTTTAATAGTTCTGAAACAATGCTGTAACTAAATATGATGGATTGTATGTTCAAGTTTAAAGCCATGCTATTGGGATGTAGGGAGTTTCAGATTTCAGGCTGGAGTTTTAACTAGAGATTGCAAGTTGACTTATTTATTATTGTTTTTGGATCATAAAACTAAGATGTCACATATCTGCAAAAGAACATGTGCATGCATGCTAAGTCCCTTCAGTCGTGTCCAACTCTCTGCAACCCAATGGACTAAGTCTGCCAGGCTCCTCTGTCCATGGAATTCTCTAGGCAAGAATACTGGTTTGGCTTTCCGAAGGCCTCCTCCAGGGAATCTTTCCCACCCAGGGATGAAAATGGGTATTTCCTGTTTTGCAGGCTAATTCTTTACCGCTGAGTCACCTGGGAAGCCCCGCAAAAGAATACAATTTATCACTATTCTAAAATTACTGATTTTTAATAAGTGCTTATGTCTTGCTATATGGATAGATGGATGTACATATCTTAAATACACACACACACATATATATATACACACACATATGTTTTACATGTGTCTTTATAATTGCGATAATGTTGAAAAAAATGCACCTGTGTTGGCAGTAATTCTATGGTCATCTCTAATTAGAAACCTTACAGCTAATTGCAAGGAACAAGTTTCTTGTTTCTGGAACTTGATCAAGTTTCTTCATGTCTTTTCCCTCTCATGTGTGTGTTCAGTTCAGTTCAGTTCAGTCGCTCAGTCGTGTCTGACTCTTCGCGACCCCATGAATCGCAGCCCGCCAGGCCTTCCTGTCCATCACCAACACCCGGAGTTCACTCAGACTCGCGTCCATCGAGTCCATGATGCCATCCAGCTATCTCATCCTCGGTCGTCCCCTTCTCCTCCTGCCCCCAATCCCTCCCAGCATCAAAGTCTTTTCCAATGAACAGAGATGTAATTTAAAAATTATAATATGAGCATTAAACACTTATGCCAGATATTATATTAAGAACTTTACATATCTAACCTCATCTAATCTTCAAAAAGTTTCAGTTAGGTGTAATATCAGTATTCCTACTATACAGCTATAAAAATATGAATCTGATTTGTTTACTAAGAGATTTGCATTTCCTTGTTTAACTTCTCCACGCTCAGTGAATTACAATTATTGTTCATCAGAAACAGAAACGTCCTCAAACTCCTAAGTCCCCAAAATGTCATTTTCTCAAATAAAAACTATAGGCTTTACTGCTAGAAAGAGAAAATGATGGATAAGAATCATGATGAATTTGTTAGGACTACATCTAGAAAAAGAAAGAGGCAGTGTGAGATAGACTCTAGTGGAAGTTAGAAATTTTCCAACCAAATGGATAAAGACAATTAAAATTTTCCCTGCTGTCTAATATAAGGACTTCAGCCATCCAATTATATTTAAAAGCCTTCTTGCAGTTCTGTTTCAAGGAGTCTTCCAGATTTTTTAACAGTGATACAAGCGAAATAGATTTACAATAAACTAAGACCTAACTATACTTTTCTTTTGTAATCAGGGGTAGAGACTGAGGACATAATTTTATTCTTATTTAAGTAATAGCCCAAAATGAGTAGTTTATTTACTTAGTGTCTGTTGGCTCAGACCATAAAGAATCTGCCCACAATGTGGGAGACCCCAGTTTGATCCCTTGGGTCAGGAAGATCCCCCGGAAAAGGGAATGACAACCCACTCCAGAATTCTTTCTGAAGAATTCCATGGGCAGAGGAGCTGTAGGCTACAGCCCATGGGGTTGCAAAGAGTTGGACATGACTGAGTGACTAACACTTTCATTTTCTTTTCTTCCTAAAATGTTTTCTAAGGTTTCAACTTGTGTTGAAAATAATAGTGGTTCAAATGATAAATGTGACAGGTAGAAAATAAGTATACCAACTTAAAAACAGCTATTTGTTAAAAATCAAGGTTGTGTTGTTTTTTTTTTCTAATTTTCAAGGTTGTCAGGTCAAAATTTAGAAGTTCTTTTTCCTATAAAGATTATAATAATCTACTTCTTTCTTTGGCCTTTCATTCTAATCAGTCAGAATGGTTCTTGTCCTCAGGAATTCCTTTATTCCACACAGCACAAGAATATTCAATATAATAGCCCCTCCGCAGTCTTGCCCTTTCTAATGGAACAATTTACTCAAAGAAAACACCATCTGGGAAAGACACAGCCAAACTCCCAGGTTATTCCAATTAATATTCCATATGAGAAAATATTTCCTGTCTTTTGCAGGTTTGTGAATAAGTAGACAGCAAGGAAACAAAACTTGGAGTCCAGAGTATGAATAATTAGCTAAATATGCTCACAGAAAAGTATTGGCAGGTCAAAGGTTATAAGAACCCTCAGGTATGAATTTGCACGTGTTCACATGTTAGAAATAACCATAATTATACACTATACGATGAGGAAAAAAACCTCTGTTTTAGAAACTATTTTCTGAAATTGAGTTTAGTAGTCTTTACAACAGAAGAGCCCAGATTTGAATTTTTATAAATGAAATTCAAAAATTTAAGACTCTCCTAAAAGTCTCTTTATCCCTCTATTCTTTTTCCTATCTCTTCCCTTTCATTGTTTTATTGCTTCATTTTCTTCTTGTTCGTTCCTCCTTTTTCTTTTTATTCTCTTTTGTGTTTTTATTTTCTCTTTTCTTACCCTCATTTCTTTCTCCCTTTTCCTGTCCTTCTTATCTCAAAACTAGCTTTTCAGGCATGGCAGTAATATAAATCTTTCTCCTGAGAAAAGAAGAGTGTGCAAATATGACTTTCGGATACAAAGACTGTAGAACAAAAAGCTTTCACACACACACTCTATCCGCTCACTGGTGTCACTAAGCAACTAAAACTTTCATTGTTTTTCTGACAGAAATTTATACACACACACACACACACACACACACTAACATTCTACTTTTACCAGCAAACAAACTGTACCACTAATTGTGTTGTCTTAAGTACTAATCATAGTGTTAATATCTCACTCTGATTTTCAGACATAAGCTAGAACTGTCTCTTTTGAAGTTTGCTGTGCACAAATGACTAGCTTCAGTCTACAAAATGTGAGTATAAAGTGATTTGTGTCACTTTTGAACAAAAGCTTGAAAACGCAGGAGTGATTTGCCCCATTCTGATCTCCTCCCTGCTGTGATGATCCGAGAATCATGTTTCCAGATGGAGCAGCTGTCAGTCTGGGAGTCTGACCTCCTACAATGAGCACAAACCTTCTTGTTAACCTGAAATAGACATGGAGTGAAGATAGAGAAATAAAATTTTGTTGTGTTAAGTCTCTGAGATTTTTGAGTTTTCTAACTGTTAATACAAACCAGGTCTATTTTTTTTAGATATTTCTGAAACTAAAAATGCACCTACATTGGGAAACCCTAGAGGTGTTCCAGAAAGAATAATTGTAAGTAACATATACCAATATTAGATATGACCAATAACTAAACTGAGAAGATTCAAAAGTACCATCTATTTGAAAATAATCTTTTCTGCTTGAATTGTTTTCTATTGTTGCCGTTATCTTCTATACAAATTATTTAATAGACAGTTCCATTATTTCTTGTGAAACTAAGACAATACTTTAAACATTTTGATTTTTATTCTAAACTAAATATCAAAAGATAATCATTGAATGGCAATAGAATTTTGAAATTTTATAATGAATAATTTATACTAAAGGTTTTATTTTTGAAGTTTGATGAACACAAACCTCAGTACCAATTGAAAAGTACTTTAAAGAAGAAAGCATTTGCAGAAATTGGAAATGAGCCACTTTTTTCCAAAGGAAAAGTGAAAAGGAAGTCTTTTAAAATGTTTAGTGAAATAATTTTACTGCATGTTCTTCTTACCAAATAACTTTGAAGCATTTAGTTTATGTGAATATACTGAAAATGATTCATTCTCATCATTTAATTGAAAATAAATGGCATTCCTTTTCAAAAAATTCATTAACCATTTGTGTTGGTAAATTGTTTATAAAAACTCTCCTAATCATTTCGCTTTGCAACTGTTAAGAACAACAGGTTATCTCCAAGGAAAATTTAACATCACAATGTATTTTTGAATTAATATACTTTATTTTTTAGAAGATTTTCAGGTTTAAAGAAAAGTTAAGCATCCAAGTAAAGTGAATTCCCATCAGTTCAGTTCAGTCCCTCAGTCATGTCTGACTCTTTGCGACCCCATGGACTGCAGCACACCAGGCTTCCCTGTCCATCACCATCTCCTGGAGCTTGCTCAGTCTCACGTCCATCAAGTCACTGATGCCATTCAACCATCTCATCCTCTGTCATTCCCTTTTCCTCCTGCCTTCAGTCTTTTCCAGCATCAGGGTCTTTTCCAACGAGTCAGTTCTTCACATGAGGTGGCCGAAGTATTGGAGCTTCAGCTTCAGCATCAGTCCTTCCAATGAATATTCAGGACCGATCTCCTTTAGGATTGACTGGTTTGATCTCCTTGCAATCCACAGTTCCAAAGCATCGATTCTTTGGCACTTGGCTCTCTTTATGGTCCAACTCTCACATCCATACATGACAACTGGAAAAACCATAGCTTTTGACTGGAAGGACCTTTGTCAGCAAAATAATGCCTCTGCTTTTTAATATGCTGTTTAGGTTTGTCATAGCTTTTCTTTCAAGGAGGAAATTGTCTTTTAATTTCATGGCAGCAGTTATCATATATGTGATTTTGGAGCCTAATAAAATAAATGAGTTCCCATACACCCACTCTATCCCCACATGTATACAGTTTTCCCTGTTATCAGCATCTGGCACTTGTTACAATTGATGAGCCAATACTGATGCATTATTATTAATGAAAATCCATAATTTATATTAGAATTCACTCTTTGAATTGTACCATCTCTGGATTTTGACAAATGGATATATTATTGCATTGGACATAATATACATCCACCATTAACCTATCGTACAGAATAATTCACTGCCCTAAAACTATTTATGCTAAATCTATTCATCCTCCCTCCATGCAAACCCCTGGCAACTGCTGAACTTTTTACTGTCTCCATACTCTTGTCTTTTCCAGAATGTCATATAATTAGAGTAATATAGTATATAACCCTTCTAAGATTGGCTTCTTTCACTTAGTAATACAAGCACACCTTGCTTTATTATGCTTTGCAGATGTATTTTTTTACAGATTGAAGGTTTGTGGCAACCCTGCATGAAGCAAATTTATTGGCACCATTTTTCCAACAACATTTTCTCACATCATGTCTCTGTGTGACACAGAGACACAGGAATAATTCTTGCAATATTTCAAATTTTTCATTATTATTGTATATATGTTTATGAAGATCTGTGATCTTTGATGTTATTATTGTCATTGTTTTGGGACATCACAAACTGTTCTAAGAATGCTAATAAATCATTTCTTCATTGTAAGGATACTTATATTTATCTGTTGAAGATATTTTAAATACTATTCTAGTCTGATGATTAGTTATATTTAATAAAGTACAAATCAATCTGGGTAGCCACGGGGCGGGGGGGTGGGGGAACAATGATGTAAATAGCTCTGGAATACATTATGTGAGCAATTTATAGAATGGAAAAAACATTTTCAAGACATGTATCTGAAAGAAGAATCAATATCCAAGATACTTTAGAAACTCATGCAACTCAATAGAAAAAAAATTATTAAAGTATAGGTGGTGAATCTGAATAGACATTCTTCCAAAGAAGACATTCAATGAAAATGAAGATGGACAGTATTTTCCATGTAGAGGATATGTGTCACCACTTTCAACCTTAAATTTTACCCTTTATTTACATGGAGCTCCAAGTAAAACTATGTACACTATATTATTTCATGTTTCTATGGTTTTTTATTGTTCTTTTTGCTCAAATTACTTCTTTTAAAATGAATGTTTATTAATTAATTTATCTTAAGAAATGTACTAAATACTTGAGCAAGAAATAAGGAAAAGCTTCTCCCTTAATGTTTATTCCAATTAACTTTATTAACCTATTTCTCACTCTTTAAATTTTGATTTAATGTCATTTCTTCTAGGAATTCTATTGGAATCAAGAGATTTTTCCATGTGTGTTTACTTTCAGTGCCCATATATTTATATTTACACTTACCATTTTCTTCTTCTTAAACAACAACAATGAAAGCAAGTTCATTGATTTCTCCTACCCTCAAACCCTCTTATCTCTGGCAACAGAAGATACTCATAAAATTCAACTGACAGTCACTAGAGCATTTGAAATGAAACTTGCTTCTTTGACTAATACACAAATTGTGCTTAAAGTTTTCAACTATATTTTTTACACTCAAGCTCAGGGAATTTCACTCCATCAAATTTTCTGAGGAAATTTTATCAAATCTCTGTATGCTACTTGATTGCCTTATGACTAGACTGATAGGTGTGCTGAATAATGTTCAGTGACTTTTATAGGATTTATATAAATTAAAATCTCAGAAAGAGACACAGAGTTAATCTAGGGCAATAAATTCCAAAAGTAGTTTCACAGTTTAGTTTTGATACCATGCAGGGCCCTGTGGGGGCTTCTGGGAATAAAGCCTTTCTGTGTTCCCCATATTTTTTTTTGTCTTTTTCTTTTTTTAATATAAATATATTTATTTTAATTGGAGGTAAATTACTTTACAATATTGTATTGGTTTTGCCATACATCAACATGAATCCACCACAGGTATGGAAGCAACCCCATATTCTTGATTATAGGACAGCCTTCATTCAACCTCCATGACCTTCCCTGAGTTCCAATGGGCAGTTTCAAGCAGTTGTTAATTAGGGAAGGGAGGGAAAGTGAGACCAGGGAGAAACAACAGTCAAGAGCAACCTTGGGGCAAGATCCAGTTTCCCTATCAAGGGATACACACAACAATATCTTTGAGCTATTTGGCGGAGACTGAAACCCCCTCCAGGTAGGACAAGTTAACAATTAATGATGGTATGTGGCCCACAAACATGTAGACCCCAGACCATTTGGGCCTAAAAGCTGATTATGCTGACTTCTCCTTACTTCACCACCAATTCATTAGAAGAATGTCTAGGAGCTGATCACACCCTCTTTGAATAATTACTATAAAACATCTCACTATCTTCTCCAAGTTGGGACACATGGTTTTCAGGGCATTAGTCCAACATGTCCCCCTTTGCCTGGCAAAGCAATAAAGCTATCTTTTACTACTTTGCCCAAAACTCTGTCTCTGAGATTCAATTTGACACCAGTGTACAGAGAAGCTGAGCTTTCAGCATGACTCACCTGTAAGAAGCTAGAACTGCTACTATTTTTATGTTTATACAGAAACTTTTCTGTATAATTCTTACACATCCATTTTGTACTGAAAATTTTCATTTAGTTGCATTTTCCATGACACAAATTCTTATCAAACTGCAGCACTAAATCACTTAATATTACAATAGCAAATTATATAGCACAAGAATTTTTCCTGAAAGTTAAATAGATATTATTATAATTTCCTGGAATGTGTATAGAAATTATGATTACTTTCCTAACACAATTATTTTATTCAGCTTTCAAGTACCTTACTTCTATAGAGGAAACCTGAAATAGCCAAACTCTCAACAATTACAAAAATAAAAATTCAATTTCAGATATTTTTAATCCCAACATTTTTATAAACAAACTGAAAACATATACACATTCACAAGCAAAACTATATACACATGTAGAAAAATATTAGACTCATGAAATTAATAAGAAATTATAGCAAGATATTGCAAGATACCTGTTTCCTATATGTGAACAATGAACAAGTGGAATTTGAAATTAAAAACACAATGCCACTTACATTACAATTTCCAAAATGAAGTGTTTAGTTATAAATCTAACAAAATATCTGCAAGATCTATGTGAGGAAACTACAAAACTCCAATGAACACAATCAGTTCAGTCACTCAGTAATGTCCGACTCTTTGTGACCCCATGAACTGCAGCATGCCAGGCCTCCCTGTCCATCACCAACTCCCAGAGTTCACTCAAACTCATGTCCATCGAGTTGGTGAGGCCATCCAGCCATCTCATCCTCTGTCGTCCCCTTCTCCTCCTGCCCCCAATCCCTCCCAGCATCAGAGTCTTTTCCAATGAGTCAATTCTTTGCATGAGGTAGCCAAAATACTGGAGTTTCAGCTTTAGCATCATTCCTTCCAAAGAATACCCAGGACTGATCTCTTTTAGAATGGACTGGTTGGATCACACAATCAAAGAACAAGTAAATAAGCAGAGAGATATTCCATGCTTATAGATAGGAAGACTTGATATTATCAAAATGTCTGTTCTTCTCAACCTGAGCTATGGATTAAATGCAAACCCAACCAGAATACCAACAAATTATTTTGTGAATATCCACAAATTGACTGTAAACTACATATGAAGAGACGAAGGATCTAGAATAATTAACATAATCAGTAAAGAAAAGAACACAGTTGTAGACTGACCTTACCCTACTTCAAGACTTACTGTAAAGCTCATTAGCTAAAGCTAATAATCAGAACAGTGTTGAAGGAAGAGACAAATAGACTAGAAAGTCCAGAAATAGACTCACATAGATATAGTCACTGATTTTTGACAAAGGAACAAGGGCATTACAATGCAACATAGTCTTTTCAACAAATAATGCTGGAATAACTGGACATGCGAAAAAATTAATCTAGACTTAGACCTTACACTCTTGACAGATATCAATTCCAAATGGATCAGAAACCTAAACGTAAAACACAAAAGTTCCCAGAAAACAACATAGGAGAAAATATAGATGAACTTGGGAATGGCCATGAGTTTTTAGACATAATACCAAAGCCATGATGCATAAAAGACACATTTGATAAGCTGGACTTCTTTAACATCAAATAGTTTTGGTCTGCAAAAGACAATGTAAAGAGAATAAGAAGACAATCCACAGACTTTAGAAAATATTTGCAAGACATGTCTTATAAAGTACTGCTATTCAAATACACACAAATCTCTTGAAACTCAAAAAGAACAAAAACAACTTGATTGAAAAATAGATCAAATATTAACAGACACCTCACCAAAGGAGACATATAAATGAAAATGATCATGGGAAAAGATGCTCTACATCTTTTCAATACAAATTAATTGGAAATTAAAATGAGATTTTAAAAATGCAAATTAAAATGAGATTTTACTATACTTTAATTAGAGTAGACAAAACTCAGAACACAGAGAACACAAAATGCTAAAAAAGATGTCCAGCAACAGGAATTCTCATTCATTACTAGTGGAAATGAAAAATATTACAGATAGTTTGGATGACAGTTTGGCAGTTTCTTATGAAACTAAATGCTCTCTTTTCATATGATCCAATGATTATTCTCCTTCATACTTACCTAAAGGAGTTGAAAACTTGTCTGCAGAACAACCTGAACACAAATATTTATAGTAGGGACTTCCCTGGTGGCTCAGTGGCAAAAACTCCACACTCCCAATACAGAGACCCCAGGTTCAATCCCGGTTCAGGGAACTAGATCCCACATGTTGCAACTGAAAAATCCCACAGGCCGCAAAGAAGGTTGAAGATTCTTTGGGCCACAACTAAAACCTCATGCAGTCAAACAAATAAATAAATTTTTAAAATATTTATAGTAAATAAATAAACCATAGTACATAGAAACAATGGGATAAAAGGAATAGAGCTTTCAAGCCATGAAAAGATATGGAGGGAACAAAATGTATATTAATTTAATAACTGAAAGAAGTCGATCTGAAAAGGCTACATACTGTATGATTCCAAGTATATGACATTCTGAAAAGAGTAAAACTATGGAGAAAATAAAAATGTCAGTGGTGCGTCAAAGATGGCCAGGGAGAAAAGAAGCAGGACATGGAGTCTTTTTCAGTCAGTTCAGTTCAGTCACTCATTAGTGTTCGACTCTTTGTGACCCCATGGACTGCAGCATACCAGGCTTCCGGGTCCTTCACCAGCTCCGGGCACTTGCTCAAACTCATGTCCATTGGGTTGGTGATGCCATCCAATCATCTCATCCTCTGTAGTCCCCTTCTCCTCCCATCTTCAATCTTTCCCAACATCAGGGTCTTCTCCAATGAATCATTTCTTTGAATCAGGTAGCCAAAGTATTGGAGCTTCAGCTTCAGCATCAGTCCTTCCAATGAATATTCAAGACTGATTTCCCTTAGGATCAACTGGTTGGATCTCCTTGCAGTCCAAGGGACTCTCAAGTGTTCTCCACACCACAGTTCAAAAGCATCAATTCTTCAGTGCTCAGAATTCTTTATAGTCCAAATCTCATATCCATACATGACTACTAGAAAAACCATAGTTTTGACTGGACGGACCTCTGTCAGCAATGTCTCTGCTTTTTATTTATTTATTTATTATTTTTTTGTATTAATGAATCATTTTATTATTTTTTTAAATTTTACTTTATTTTACTTTACAATACTGTATTGATTTTGCCATACATCAACATGAATCCATCACAGGTGTACATAAGTTCCCACTCCTGAACTCCCCTCCCACCTCCCTCCCCATACTATCTCTCTGGGTCATCCCAGTGCACCAGCTGCAAGCATTCTGTATCCTGCATCGAACCTAGACTGGCGATTCATTTCTTATATGATATTATACATGTTTCAATGTCATTCTCCCAAATCATCCCACCCTCTCCCTCTCCCACAGAGTCCAAAAGACTGTTCTATACATCTGTCTCTTTGCTGTCTCACATACAGAGTTATCATTACCATCTTTCTAAATTCCATATATATGTGTTAGTATACCCTATTGGTGTTTTTCTTTCTGGTTTACTTCACTCTGAAGTAAGTAATCGGCTAATATGCTGTCTAGGTTTGTCATATCTTTCTTCCAAGGAAGAAGTGTCTTTTAATTTCATGACTGCTGTCACCGTCTGCCGGGGGCCAGCGTGAGGAATTCCACCCATGGCAAAGGTCATGAGGAAGGAGGCTTGGCATACGCAAAGGCGTGATCAAGCCTCAGGAAAACCCCCTGTTCCCGAGCATCTAACCCCAAAACCAGAGTCTGTTTTATGCTCTCACCTACACCTCTGACTTTACGGGGGGCTGACCCCATAACCGTTTCTCTCGGAGAAGGAATAAACGTGCAGCTCCAAGGCAATAAACATTCTTGGGCGTGACAAGAGTGTTTCAGCTTACGGACTCCTCTGAAGGTTATCTAGCCCACCTGTATAGGTTTGTCCGGCCACATGTGATTGTTTACAGCCTCCCAACCTGAGAGGCATGAGATGTTTTAGACTTATTAAAGGCAAAATCTTTTGGGGAGTTGGAAATTATTAGTATAGTTGGTTAGGAATTATATTGGTGAAGGGTTTTTTTCATTTGTTGTGTCAATAATTGCTACTAATTCCCTGCTCTGGGTGGGACAAGGATGTCTCAGGTCAAACCTCTCTGCTGACAGACTAGCTTGTGTGACAGGATTATCCATACTCCTGCCACATGATTGTTTACTACCTCTCAACTGTAAACAGCACAGAGAGTTTTGGAGTATTTTGAGAGTCTTAATTAGCATAGGACTTTTTCTTCTTGTTGAGTCAATGATTGCCACCAGGCCTCTATATCCTTAGGCACCTGGGAACATATTAATCAATGTATTTGGAATATAGCAAAGGAAATATAGTAGTTTTTGATGTTAGCAATACTAGACTTTTTGAGTTAATGGATTTTCTCTTTTGTAATAGATCACTGTACTTTGTTATAAATCACTGTGTCCTTGCTATGTAAAAATGTAACTTCATCATATCTTAACACTAAATAGATCTTAAGGGAAGCATTGGTGAAAGGATTTTCATTTGTTAGGCTGATGTTTGCTGCTAAATCTCCATGTTCCCTACCCTTATAATGAATATAACTAGCATATAGGAAGAAATAAGTATTAACCTTTAAGCATATAGGAGAAATAAGTATTAACCTTTAAGACTAATCATGTTAACCTTGGGTTAAATAAATTCCTTTCTTGATTGTAACTCACTACACCCTCACCCTATAGGAATGTAACTTTATTTGGAGGGTGGTGCTTGGTTTAAGAAAAAACACCCTTGGAAAAAAAGAAGTTTCTTGGTTATCAGAAAGAAAGGATCATAAAATGTCAGCAGGTCTCACTCATGGACAGAAGATGATGTAATATCCCTAAGACCTTTTTTTTATACATTTATGTGAAGCACCTGATTTTGATAAAGGTCAGGACTGCTGACCCCCACGTGACTCTGTATTCATCCCTATGTGTAACAAAAGGTATATAAGCAAACCCAAAAATAAAGAAATCGGATCAGTTTCCGGAAAGACTGATTCCCCCATGTCGCTTCTTTCTTGCTCCCGTTTTTCTGGCTGAATTCCCATCTGGAGCATGGGTGCTATTCCACGTAATCCAAATTATTCAGCCTCCTTTTCTCCACTAATCTTCCTACTACACTATCCATTTCTAATCTCTATCTGTGATTAAATATGTATTTTTCCAGAGACGCCGACTCTGTCCCCCCACCTTCGAATCACCCTGGATCCACCGGGGATGGACCCCGGCAACCATCTGCAGTGATTTTGGAGCCCAAGAAAATAAAAGTCTCTCATTGTTTCCATTGTTTTTCCATGTATCTGCTGTAATAGGGCAATGAAAATATGATATTATAAGGATATGTATGATATTATACACTTGCCCAAACTCATAGACTATATAGCATCAAATTGAACCCTAAGATAAACTATGAATTTTGTGTGATTATGTATCAATGTAGGTTCTTCTTTGGTAAAACTGTACCATCCTGGTGAGTAATAAAGAGAATAGACAAAATTATGCATGTGTTAGGGCAGGGAATATATTGGAAATCTCTGTACCTTTCTCTAAATTTTGCTGTAAATTTAAAATTGCTCTTGAAAAATTAAAGACTTAAACATATACACACATATTAGAACTTGAACCTACTGACCAAATCTCAAATATTTTTAGTTAAGCCTAACTTTCAATTATACCCTTGTGAAATCTGCATGCTTCCATTTTCACTGAAAAAGATAGTTACCTTTCCCAATCAATTCGATAATATTAAAGGAAATTAAAATGATGTTCTGTACTACTATATGAAATTATTTATTTTCTTTCTCCTACTATTATAGATATTACTTGAATTACACATTAGCTTATGTAAAATGAATTTTGGTCTCAGGTATCATATAAGTCAGATCAATTGAATATTCCACCACTGTATTTTAGCGATTATAAACTAAGTTTAATATTATAAGTTGCTAAAGGAATGTTCTAAGAAAATACAGAATCATAGGACTTCCCTGGTGGTCCAGTGGTTAAGACTTCACCTTCCAATGAAGGGAATACAGGTCCAATCTCTGGTTGGGGAGCTAAGATTCCATAAGCCTCATGGCAAAAAATAAACAAACAAACAAAATAAGCAGTATTGTAACAAATTCAATAAAGACTTTAAAAATAGTCCACATCAAAAAAATTTTAAGAAATGAGAAAATGCTCTTAATTTTTAACTATTTTAATGTTAATCTTCACAAAAGCAGTACATTGTAATGAATAAGTTCCTAAATTCCCAGCCTAACATATGTGTCTGGCTTTGTTTCTATGACTCTACTTACATCTGTTACTGATTGTAATTATACCTTTTAGCCTTGAAACTGCTATGCAATTAGATTAATCAAATTAGTTTTTACTTACAATGCCCCCACACACACACACACGCAACTTTTGTGCTTTATCTTCACTTTTTCCAATTTACTATAAGGTGACATAGTACATTCAAGTCCTGAAATAATTTATTCTAGACAGATAAGTCAAGTTGATTTAAAATAGTTCACATAAAACATACTAAGATCGTCTACCTCCAGACCAAGTTTTAAATGAAGGTTTCATTGTAATACACACGCAAAAAAATGGAATATAGGATGTAAAATTCTATAAAGTATGAAGAAGTATTCACCTAAAATGAGACACGATATGCAGCAAGTTTAAACCCACTAAGTAGGAAATGGGCCACTTTTCCATATGAAAGTATTTCAGGTAATACAAACTTACTTTTAGAAACCTTATTTTTCTATAAATATGATGCATTTTATAATAGAGCCCATATGCATCTCTATTCAAAATACCAAAAAAGTCCTTAAATTTTTGCCAAAAAAAATAATCTTCATCACTAAAATGGGTTTTATAGTGTAATTTAAATCTTTGGTGGCTTACCTGGAAAGGTGCATGTTTCATGAATATTACAAATTAGTGAAGATGTTGATTGCTGATGTTGTATCATCTCCAGCCACTCACTATTAAACAGAAAAAGAAAAGTCACCTCAATGTTGCATTCACCTTTCAAATGGTGATTCAAATTCCTCACATCTTTATGGGGAGAAAAAGACCATAGTTTGGTTCATAGGGTATTGCAATATATTGCTAAATTACTGTGATATTTACTTGAATTTGCTTGAATATTAGCAAGTAAAGATTAGTGAATTGCAATGACCTTTTGAAAAGATAACTTCCCTGGTGGTTCAGATGGTAAAGAATCAGCCTGCAATGCTGGAGGCTTGGTTTCCATCCCTTGGATTGGGAAGATCCCCTGGAGAAGGAAATGGCAACCCACTCCAGTATTCTTGCCTTGAGAATTCCATGGACAGAAGAGCCTGGAGGGCTGCAGTTCATGGGGTCGCAAAGAGTTGGACACAGCTTAGCTACTAACACTTTCAACACTGTGAAAAGATAACAGTATAGATATATAATCTTGATCTTCTGGAGCAAAAAGGTTTCCTTTGCTGTTTATATTTATTGGCCTACTGTCTATTCTATTGTATCTATATTTATCATAGTCTTGCATTTTGTCAAAAAATTTAGGTGATGGTTTAATTGTTAAATTAAACCAAATAAAAGCAAAGTCGCTCAGCTGTTAAATTTTTTCTTTATTTCCAGTATATAACATTTTATTGTCTCTTTAATAGCCTCTAATTCTGAATTTTCTTCTAATATAGGATTCAGCTGTTACCTGCTACACAAAGGGCCAGACTAGTTCCATCACTGAAGAACTGTACAAGGAGTCAATTCCTATGGGGACTGCAGTGAAAACTTGTATTAATATTTGGAATCCCAGGCAGCTGGGGGAGGGTGGAAAGAACAAATGCCCACAGAATTTCTCAATGTCTACTTTTCAACTTTCCAAATTTCCCCAAGAAATACTCTGCTACACTTCTGTTAGTAACAGTGTTAGTCAAACAAACAGGGTAGACTAAGGTTTTTGTTTTATCTTAACACATTGAGAGAATGTTGTTAATGTCCTAAAAAGCAAGCATGTAAAAACTAGAGGTGGTGTTATTTGAGAGCTTAAGTGTTGTTTAAAAAAACCTTGAGGAGACAAAGATCTTGCTAGGTTAACAATAGAAGCTAATTATGAGGAGACTACCAATAAATGAATAATCCTTAAAGAAAACTAGGAAAACCAGGGCGATGCTTCTTAATCTCCAGCTACAGAATACCTACACAGCTATGAAACGTACTTGAAAATATTTACTATCCTAGACAAAACAAAAAATTGATTTATATAGATACATTACAATTCAGGCCAAAATGTCAACAAAGTTTTTATGTAAATTGACAAGAAGACTTCTATTTTTATATTGAAAAGCAAATCACGGAAAGAAACTATGCCATGCCTGACAAGAAGTAAAATGAATAAGCATTGTCCTTTTAAAATGGGAGCTTAATTAAAAGTATATTATAGGTGTTATAATAAATCAACAGAAAAGAGAAATGAGGAGTAGACATATAAATCTGTAAAAATCTTATTTATGACAGAGTTTTCATAGCATTTCAGTATGGAAAATTAGGGAGTATCAACATTTGGACCTGGGACAATTATTGTCAACATGGGGAAAAAAAATCAAACTTTTACATAAAACACTAAAAACAATCCACATGGGTTTAAAAAAAAAAGTCAAGCCATGTGGCTTAAACACACACACTAACCTTTAGAAGACAATATAAAATAACACTCTTTTTGATCTTTATAAACTTTAAATTTCTGATAAACCTCATTGTTTTAAAGTTAAGCTTTCTATTGATTGACATATACACTAAAGAAAGCAAAATAAAACTAACAGACTGAAAAGTGACGAACAAGACATGTAATTTAAAAGGAAATTAATATCCATGATATATAAAGAACTCCCTGAAATGGGTAATAATTTTAAAAGGTAAACAATTTTGTAGGGGGGGGGGGGAAGTAAAACAGGAAAGAAAGTGAAAGTGTTAGTCACTCAGACCTGTCAGACTCTTTGTGACCTCATGGATTGTAGCCCACCAGGCTCCTCGGTCACTGGAATTCTCCAGGCAAGAATCCTGGAGTGGGTTGCCATTTCCTTCCCCAGGGAATCTTCCCTACCCAGGGATTGAACCCAGGTCTCCCGAGATACAGGCAGACTCTTTACCTACTGAGCCACCACGGAAGACCAATGCAGGAGACACAATTTCAGTCCCTAATCCAGGACGATTCCACATGCTGTAGAACAATGAAGACCATGTGCCACAACTACTGGGCCTGTGCCCTAGAGCCTAGGAGCAGTAACTACCGAGCCTGTGTGTAGCAGCTACCAAAACCTGTGTGCCTAGGGTCCGAGCTCTACAAGAGAAGCCACCACAATGAGACGTTCACAAAACACAGCTAGAGAGTAGACCCTGCTCAGCACAACTAGAGAAAAAACTTGAATAGTAAAAAAGACCCAGCACAACCAAAAATAAATAAATAAATTTAAAAAACTATTTGACATACCATCTATCGGTGAAATACGAAGTAACAATCTTCATATGTTGCTCACTTACCTAAATTTATAACTCACGTTGATAAACCATTAGCTTTTTTCTATAATATTCAAGAAATTTCAGACATTTCTCTATATTCTAGACACTTTTATTTGTGTACCAGAAATGCTCATAGAAACATTATTTGTGATAGAAAAAAATCAACAGAAAAATGGATAAAGAAATCATGGAGAAGTCATATTATGCAACACTGAGGAGGAAATGGCAGCCCAATCCAGTATTTTTGCCTGGAAAATTCCATGGTCAGAGGAGCCTGGTGGGCTGCAGTCCATGGGGTTTCAAAGAGTTGGACATGACTGAGCACACACACATGAAATAGCAGCAAAATTGAAAGAATTATAGATATACCTGTTGTATCAGTTGAAGTCCAATCAAGAAGGAGAAATTACACAGTGTTTCAACTTTGAAAGTTAGAAGAATCATTTACTATATCAGGAAACTGGAAAAAAATAATTGGCTAGAAGTAAAAGAAACTCTGAGAAATACAGAAATTACAAATTTAGGAGAAGCCAGAAGTCCTAAGGCTGAGATTGGATGCCCTAAGGGAGATCTGTCTCTCTCTCTTTCTCTCTCTCACACACACACACCACCTTGAAGTGAGAGCCAGATCTTTGGAGAGGGCATTGCTAATGTTCACTGAATGCAGAGAAGTGATTTCATCAGAAATTCACCCTCTAGGGGCCTGAAAAAACCATTCATGGGGAGGAGTATCATCAGCAAACCTCCAGAGTTGTGTGCTAAGGGAAGGTGATGGGTGCTAGGTGGTGCTGTGTGATGCCTGCTATAAGATTATGTACTAGAGAAGCTGTCTGCATTTCAGGAGCCCACTGAACAGCTACTTGGAAACATCCCTTCCTCATGCAGTGTCCTTTTAGTGTCCTTTGAACATTCATTGGAAGGACTGATGCTGAAACTGCAATACTTTGGCCATTTGATGCAAAGAGCTAACTCATTGGAAAAACCCCAGGAAAGACCCATGCTGGGAAAGATCGAAGGCAAAAGAATAAGAGGGTGGCAGAGGATAAGATGTTTAGATAGCATCACTGACTCGAAGGAATTGAACTTGAGCAAAGACCCCAAGCCAGGCTTCAGCAATACATGAACTGTGAACTTCCTGATGTTCAAGCTGGATTTAGAAAAGGCAGAGGAACCAGAGATCAAATTGCCAACATCTGCTGGATCATGGAAAAAGCAAGAGAGTTCCAAAAAAAAAAAAAAAACACATCTATTTCTGCTTTATTGACTATGACAAAGCCTTTGACTGTGTGAAGCACAATAAATTGTGGAAAATTCTGAAAGAGATGGGAAAACCAGACCACCTAACCTGCCTCTTGAGAAATCTGTATGCAGGTCAGGAAGCAACAGTTAGAACTGGACATGGAACAAAAGACTGGTTCCAAATAGGAAAAGGAGTATGTCAAGGCTATATATTGTCACCTTGCTTATTTAACTTATATGCAGAGTACATCATGAGAAATGCTGGACTGGAAGAAGCACAAGCTGGAATCAAGATTGCCAGGAGAAATATCAATAACCTCAGATATACAAATGACACCACCCTTATGGCAGAAAGTGAAGAGGAACTAAAAGCCTCTTGATGAAAGTGAAAGTTGAGAGTGTTGGCTTAAAGCTCAACATTCAGAAAATGAAGATCATGGCATCCAGTCCCATCAGTTCATGGGAAATAAATGGGGAAACAGTGGAAACAGTGTCAGACTTTATTTTTGGGGGCTCCAAAATCACTGCAGATGGTGATTGCAGCCATGAAATTAAAAGACGCTTGCTCCTTGGAAGAAAAGTTATGACCAACCTAGATAGCATATTCAAAAGCAGAGACATTACTTTGCCGACTAAGGTTCGTCTATTCAAGGCTATGGTTTTCCTGTGGTCATGTATGGATGTGAGAGTTGGATTGTGAAGAAGGCTGAGCACTGAAGAATTGATGCTTTTGACCTGTGGTGTTGGAGAAGACTCTTGAGAGTCCCTTGGACTGCAAGGAGATCCAACCGGTCCATTCTGAAGGAGATCAGCCCTGGGATTTCTTTGGAAGGAATGATGCTAAAGCTGAAACTCCAGTACTTTGGCCACCTCATGCGAAGAGTTGGCTCATTGGAAAAGACTCTGATGCTGGGAGGGATTGGGGACAGGAGGAGAAGGGGACGACCGAGGATGAGACGGCTGGATGGCATCACTGACTTGATGGACGTAAATTTGAGTGAACTCCGGGAGATGGTGATGGACAGGGAGGCCTGGCGTGCTGCGATTCATGGGGTCTCAAAGAGTCAGACATGACTGAGCGACTGAGCTGAACTGAAACTCCTGGAGATAGTGGAGGACAGGGTAGCCTGGCATGTGCAGCCCATGGAGTTGCAAAGAGTCAGACATGACCTAGCAATTGAACAACAACAAAACTTAACGTACTGCCAGTTGGCAAAAAAAACTTATTTAAAAGGTCTAGATCCATTGTTGTTCATCTTCTGAAACAAACAAAGAAAGACAAGTTAAAGGAGAAGCATGAAACAATTTCTTGACTTTTTTTTAGCATTATCGCTTTTAAGCAGAGAGTTGGCTACATGGAAGATGATTTTTATCTTCTCTGTACCCTTTGTATGGATACTAATATTTTTGGGGGGCTTTTTGTATTGAATTTAAAAAATTTAAAGGCCCAAATCCAAGATATATTTAACAGAAAATCAATCTGATCAGTGGAGTATATGTACTACATACATCATTCAAATATTTCAGTGCATAGAATAATATGTATACTTAGAAAATTTTTATAAAGATAGCAAATAACCTTGATATCAAAATCTGTAATAATAGTGATAATAGTAAGATCACCCAAAATAATAGCTCTAACCAAAAGTAATCTATAATTGCTAAGTTAACAGAAAACTTCATGAATGGATAGATGGATGGATCAAGTTGTCATAATTTGGAAGTACAGAATACCATATTTCAAAAAGTTTACCGTAATGTAGAACCTAAATTCAATCAAGTCATTCCTTCACTTCTGGTTTAAAGTAACTATAGGTAAAATAAACATATCAAAAGTCTCTTTGAAGGTGTAATTAGAAAAATCCTGAATGTGGGAAACTTCACAGAACAAAAGATTTGTGTGTTTTTTTTTTTTTTTTTTTAACTGTAGGTTTAGGTAACATGGCATAAGAGTCCTCAATATTAAAGGAGCTTTGAGAATACAGAAACAAAATTCAGTTTGGAACTTGACTGGATTCCAGTTTAAGTAAACCAATACAAAGGAAAAGATTAGAGATTGAAGAGTACAAACACAGACTGCCTTATTGATTGTAATTATAATTGGATAATGGATAATCTAACTAATACTATAAAATTTTGTTATAATACTGTTGTGATCTTCATCTTTTAGAAACACAATTTCAGAGTTTACAGTGAAATCGTTTAAGCTTGGGGTTCTAATTACTCTAATTATAGATAAAAGTTGATAAGCAACATGCTAAAAATTGTAGAATCTGGGTAATGAGTACATGGGGTTGCATTTCACTATCGTCTTTTGTTTCATGTATAGAATTCTCCAAAAAGAGTTAGTCACCAAGATCTTGAAATATTTCAGCAAGCAGGTGATGACAAATGGAAATGAATACTGCAACATCAAGTATTAATAATTGACAATGTGTAAAATACCAATAATATTCTGTTAAATAAAAAAAACTAAGTGTCTGATCCATTGTTTAGGTGATGTATATGAACAGATCAACTCTTCTCAATGTAGTCTGTGCATTATTAGAAACCTAGGTATGTTGTAAACACTGACAAAGAGACATTTAATATATTCACAGAAGAAAAGAGAATTACAAGTTTTCCTCCTAATTTTCAGTTGCCACTTTACACCTGACATAAGAATCTTTCAGTTGTTACAAATAGAATATAAAGGGGCAATGGAGCAGGAAATAATTTTTATCATGACCTTTCTTCACTAAGGTATTCTCTGATGACAATAGTGACATCAAAGAATTTAGCTATAGTTTTAAAGTTTCCTGCAAAAAACAAATTCAGCAGCAACAATTTTTCAACATTTCCATATACATTCTGGTATTTATAGATGTATGAATACATGACATTTGTATGCAAAATAAAGATATTATGTACAAAGCTTTATTTAAAATGAAATATTATACTTTCCATATTCATTCACATAAGTACATTCTTATTGTATACCTATATATGTGTATATGTCTGTGTTCCCACATGTGAACATGGACTTAAAGGAAAACATACTACAAGTTAAAGCTGGATTGTCTATATTAACATCAAGCAAAGCTGAATTTAAGCAAAGAAATATTATAATGCTAAATTTTTTATATATAGGAAGATTTAACAATGATAAATTTAAATACAGTCTCTTCTTGCTTCCATTAATGTGTGTAGAAATCAAGTGTCCATCCTATTTCATTCCTCTGAAGATAATGTTTCTTTCTTCCTCTTGCTACTCAAACACTTTTGTTGTTAAGTTTCAGCAGTCTTACTCTAATATTACTTTTTGGGGTTATTTATTCTGTATGTATTTTCAATAGAACACCTCTTTGTCATCGATTTTGGAAAATTCATGCTTACTATATGTTCAGATTTTTACCTTGATTCTCAAATTTCTTTTTGAACCCCAGTTTCATGTATATTATAGTTTTACATTTAATTGATAACATTTCTTTTATTTTTAATGTTTTCTTTCTTTAATTTAGATGGCGTGTGTGTGTGCATGCTCAGTTATATCTGACTCTTTACAACCCCATGGACTATAACACTCTAGGCTCTGCTGTTTATGGGATTTCCCAGGCAAGACTACTGGGAAATATTTGTCACATGTGTTAAATGTTCACAGAGTCCACCTAGGTTATTTTCTCCCTTGGATACTGGACAGATTATAGTCACATAATTACTTGTATTGTATGCCCAAAACCTGGGTATGCTTTCTTATATATAAAATCAAGTTATTTCCTGAAACTACATTGCTCTATTTACTTGGCCTTGATTCTCCTTTACAATTGCTTACAGCATTAGATAACATATTTTAAAGCTTTTCCCCCTGCCATTATTTCAGTATCTATGCATCTGTACATTTTCATAGCACCTTTTTTTTTTCCAAATGGCATTGTGTTTGCACATAAATTCTTCTCTTTTCCCTTGTCATGTCTGCTAATCTTTTTGCTGTTGTTGCTGCATTTGGCATTGCAAGTTCAATTTAACTTAGGAAAATCAAGCTGTCTACTCTACTTCATTCATCATCATCAACCAAAATCATTCTGGAATCAAAACTTGTTTTCTATTATCTTGTTATTTTTTGGTGATGATATATGGAAGGGAAAGTAGACAGTGGCAGGGCATAGGATTGAACTGTAGTTTATAGCAAACATCTGCCTCTGCATCGTAACCTTGTGGGATTTGTGCAGACTCTTATCTACAAAAATCAAAATTCAGAGAGATGCTTTTTCTGCCAAACGTCGTTAGATGCAGAACTCACTGTGCAGGTCATCAACAGAAAATTCAAGTGTCAAGTACACATAGATTACTCATATTATATGCAATTATACAAAAAACCCAAGCACCAAGTATGTTCTAAGTGCAACGAATAATTTAAATTGAATTTAGAAAATTCTATCTTTGTATTTTGAAGTTACAGAAACAACTTAATAGATCATAGTATATTTTTGATAAATGTTTTTGAGGACAGTTAATAGAGGTATAGTTTAGTTGTGCTAGAAACTTGGAAGAGGCATAAACTCAGATCACTGTTTTAGTACAAACAGGCAAAAGGGTATTCTTAATCATATTAAGATCTCATAGTCAGTGCAAAGTAGATAGTATATTTTCATCTGTGATTATAAAAAGAATACATATAGTAAGTAATTTTCTTCTATAGACCTTGAAGGTTATAAATGGAAAATCACTCAGAATCACTACTAATTTATCATGCAATTTAGCCTCCAAATTAACATTTAATAAACTTAACTGTTATGCATTATACCAGTCATATGAATGCTAGGTTTTAAAGCAAACATATAAAGTCTAAGTATTATGATTAATTCATTATCTGGTCAGGTTTATGAAAGTTATTGGACTTGGACACTCATTTATTTAAGTTTTTCAGGTTTCAAAGCTCTTTAAAATTAATCAACAAAACTGAGATACCTATATTTGGAAGGAATATATCAATTAAATGATGACAATTGTGAGCAAAAAATACATAATTAATTACATGAATTAGTATTTACCTCAGAAAGATTTTTTTATGATTTTACTTTTGATGATAGTTCATCCTTGTTATTGTTTTAACCACCACGTTTTTCTGAATATTATCATTTTATTTTTACCATGCACAGTCTACATGTAGGTAGCCCCTAATTTATGATTCTGCTATTTGGATAACAACTCAATTTAGATAAATCCTTTTATTCTACTATAAAGTCCAAATACTGAATATCTGAGGCTCCTTAAATATCCTATAGTACAACTTCTGACCTTATGCAGAAGAACTCTCTAAAACATTCCAGAGATGTGGTCAATCAATTTGGAACCTCTCATGAAGGAAAAAGCCATTTCATCATAAGCAATGTGTTCTGGCTGGGGAGTTCTTACTCATATTGAACCAAACTTCTACTACACATTCATCTAGATTTTTCTTTTGGAGTTAAACTTAGAAAAATCTAGTCCTATAGTCATTAAAACTCTTCGCATATTTGGGAATAGCCATCATGTCCAAGAGCCTTTGTATATCGGATGAAAATTCCTATTTCCTTCAACTGCTCTTCTGTCAACATGGTTTTCAGACCTGTATATATCATGCACTACCATTTCTATTATACTATAATTATGTTTCTTAATATATCTATTAAAATGTAATTTCCAGAAGTATGTACAATTTCCAAGTTGTGGTTGGACCTATAACAAACCATTACCTTTTTTCTTTTTCCAAAAAACAATAACATATTTTCTTTAACTCAACCTCAGATTTTGATAACATTTTTGCCAAATACATTACACTGCCAGCTCATGTTGAATGCTTACTTATAAAAGACACAGTTTACTTTATTCATTTATCTAATTTGATAAATATTTTGAAATACACACTATTTCTATTTCTGGTTAAAAGCTGTGTTAGGTGCTAGGAAGAAACAGACAAATAAGATAGGGATTTCAATACAGTTGGTGAAACTGATGAATTCATATAAAAGTTCAATAAAATGCAAACAGTATGTAATTGAATCACAGAGGAAGATTATTTAATACATACTGAGAATCAGAGAATGTTTCCTACAGGAGCTACATCTTGGAAAATAAGGAGGAGGTAATTGAATTAGAAAGCACAAAGAGGTGAAATAGTGTCATTCTTTGGGAAAAGTGAAAGGATTTTTACACTGTACTAGGAAGTCCAGCTAACTTAAAAGACAATGTTAAGACAATAAACTTTACAAAGTTCTAGATTAAGCTGTTCTTTTCCACATTTACCTTTGTTTAAAAAATGTTTAACACATCCGCACTTCACTTTTTGATTATAAAGGAAATTTCTTTCTAAAAGTGCACAGAAGAACTTAATGTTCTAAAGTAATTATCCTCCAATGAAAATAAATAAATTTAAATTAAAAAATATATAGTAGATTGGCTACAAATGTACCTTCTGTGTCCCTCCAGAAAACTACTCTAATGAAAGCAAAGAAATAAAAAGCCTATAAATCAAACCAATGAAGAGTATATATGCAAGAGTGTATGTAATTGTATTAGAGATTTCAATACAATTCTGGAGGATTAAAAGTAGAGAAAGAAATGATAGTTGAAATAACTGGGTAAAAGTAACCACAAGACCTACAGAGAATTACTAATCAGAAGATAATCAACTTGACTCTTCCATCTTTTGCAAAAATAACTCTGAAGATGCTGGATTCTTAGTATGATAAAGATCAGAAAAAAAAGATAAGAGTGGAAACAGAAGGATTAAGATCAAATCTATGTATGGAAGATGGTGCAACTTCTTTTCCTCACTGTCAGGTTATACTCCCTTAGGCAGAAGTCCTGAAATTTCTTTTCTAGATAAAAGGCAAAGAAAAAACACTTCTCTATTTTAGCATTTGGAAATCCTCCAAAGAAATATTCAAGACCTTACTCACATTAAAACATATACATATATACATATAACTATATATACACACACATATGTGTATATGTTTCTTGCTCTCTCACTGTGTGAGACAGACAGACAGAGAGAAAACAGCCAAACAGTCTTTGGTTCCTAAATTAGAACATAGACAAAGACATTTAAGAAAAACATTTAATATGAAATAGCTGTTGTTGCAGTTGTTTAATCACTAAGTCCTGTCTGACACTTTTGCAACCTCATGGACTATAGTCTGCCAGGCTCCTCTGTCAAAGGGATTTCCCAAGAAAGAATACTGGAGTGGGCTGCCATTTCCTCATCCAGGGGATCTTCCCAGATCAGGGATCAAACCCACATCTTCTGCATTGCAGGTGGTTTCTTTACCACTGAGACACCAGGGAAGCCCAACATGAAATAGAAAAACCACCAATAAGCAAAAGAAAATTGAATTTTTAAAGGAGCAAGAAGCTATGTGCAATACTAAAAAAAAAAAAAGAAAGAAAGAAAAGAAAAGTATATCATCTCTGGACGTAGGGTGGAGAAAGATATTGCATCCAGAATGAAACAATCAGAAAACAAAAACTAGCTCTTGGAAATTTAATTTATGATTTCTAAACTGAAAAAGAAAATAAGTAAAAGATTTGGAATTATTTAATGAAAGAATTTTTTTAGAAATTAGAATAGAAAGAAAAAGTATAAAAACATGAAAGAATAGACACTAAGACAGGAGGTTAATCCAAGAAATCTAATATCAGAGCATTAGAAATTCCAATGAATGAAAATAGCCAGACATTTGAAAAGGGTGATGATGCAGAACTGGGTCATAAATTCAGAGGGACAGAAAGGTAAATGTGATTTCAGGAGAAACATAAAGCTGCACCATAAACATATCATCATATTATACCCTCAGATTCACTCTGAGACAACATTTACATGATCACAATTAGTTCATCACTGATCATTGATTTAACTGAAAATTGGTATATCAGTGCATGTGAAGAATGAGAGAAAGAAGAGATGGTACAGTGGAAAACAATTGAGTGAAAGTCAAAAAACAATGTTCAAACATGCTGCTGCTGCTGCTGCTGCTAAGTTGCTTCAGTCATGTCTGACTCTGTGCAACCCCAGAGACAGAAGCCCACCAGGCTTCCCCCGTCCCTGGGATTCTCCAGGCAAGAACACTGGAGTGGGTTGCCATTTCCTTCTCCAATGCATGAAAGTGAAAAGGGAAGTGAAGCCACTCAGTCGTGTCTGACTCTTTGCGACCCCATGGACTGCAGCCTACCAGGCTCCTCCGTCCATGGGATTTTCCAGGCAAGAGCGCTGGAGTGGGGTGCCATTGCCTTCTCCAGTTCAAACATGACAGACCAAGACTTAGCAGCAAAAGCCGATGTTTTCAACAAGTAATGGTGACTCCTGAATGTTTCTGTTAAGGGAGCTGGGACACAGTCATCAGGAAAATTCAGTGCAATGTCCTTCTTTCTGAAATTTCCCCAGTGGTCCAGTGGTTGAAAATCTGCCTACCAGTGAAGGGGACATGAGTTCAATCCCTGGTCTGGGAATTGAGATCCCACATGCCAAGGAGCTACTCAGCCTACGTGCCATAACTAGAGAGCCCATGTGCCACAACTAAGACCAAACATAGCGAAATAACTAAATACATGCTTTAAGGAAAAATAGTCCATCTTTCATTTTGATTGGTTTTCAGCGTTATCTCCTACATTGTCTTCAACTCAGCAGCAGTTCTGTGTGGTCCTTATTCTTGTTCAGAAAAAAAAAAAAAAAACCAGTGGATACAAGGGAGAGAATTCAAGTTAAGAGAAAGTGGATAGGAAAATTTCAAGGTTAACTTGTTTATCAGCAAAATGCAAGCTTCCAACATGTAATAAATTTTAATGTAGCCACCTGGACTTGAATTCAACTGTATATTTGCTTCCATGCTTTTGGCATTCTAGTCTATCATTGTCCATATGACGTCAATTATGATGCTCTGGAGGCTGTCATTTTCCATCAAGTCAGAAAAGAGAGCATATGTCTTCTCTATTACTATTCCTGAAATGAAATTATTTTACAACCAGATCATTTGAGAAATAAAAAATACAATTTTGCAACTTGATGGATTTTCATTACTTTCATTTTGTTAGATGTTTGAGGTTTTTTTTTTTTTTAAACCAACAATGTAAGTAATTATGACATTTTGTCCACATATTTTATCTTCCTTTAGGTGATACCTCAGGTCAGTTTAAATACACACACACACACACACACACACACACACACACACTTCACAATGGTCTCTATTGACTTCAACAAATCGCACTCTCTACAGATGCTCCCTGTGAGATAGGAAAGAAAGAAGCTTGTTCATAGATTCCCTGTAGTACATCACTACCATTGATCCATGGTTTTAAGGGCTTTAGCCACTAATTTCCTCCCACCAATGGAGAGACCCATTGCTCACTGTGTTTAGGCTCTTTTGGCTGCCCACTGTGACTTCAGTTCTTAATCTTCCTGAAAGTGTCAAAAATCACGCTGCTATTTGGAGGGAGAGCGATTTCTTTATATATATATATACACACATGTTACTGAGAGTGATGCTTTTCTTAGTATTAAGATGCCCACAATAATGGAGAGAGCTCTGAAATATGTCTGTTCTGTTCACTGTTGAATAAATAACCACAATGGTTCATCTATATATGTCAGAGAATGTTTTAGCCATGTATTTTTACTCAAGCATCGGTAGTATTTTTAGAAAAACTGCGTGATGAGTCTGTCACCAAGGTCTAAATCTAGGTGGAAAATGTTAGTGTAATTAACAAAAGAAATCACTTTGGTATTAGCAACATGCAACCTTTAAAGCTCTAGGTAACTACTGTTCTATATTACTCACACAAAGTGAGTATGCACAGTTTTTCTCAGTAATGATATATTTGATTTAAACAAATAGACCTAGTGCATTAAACAGCATAGCATATATAAAGATGTTTAACCTCACTGTTGATCAAATAAACACAAATTGAAACATCAATGAATTATTATTTTTAGCTTTCTAAATTAGAAATATTGAAAAAGTAATACTACTTAATGACGGAAATAGTTTTGGTTGGAGAATAAATCAGTTCATTGTTTTGGAAAGCAATTTGTCCATAGGAATTTAAAACTGCTAAAATATTTATCTTCACTGACACTTTAATCCCAATTTTGGGAATCTGCCTTATGATACTAACCTGAGATATGGAAATAAAAATATGAACAAATGTTCATTCCATCATTATTTATAATTGGGAAAACTCATCCCACAGTTAAAAGATTAATTAAACTATGATACAACCATATGGTATAATATTACACAGCCATTAATTTATTTTAATAAGAAAGAAGAGACTTATGTTATTGTGAGTTATGGTGAGACCAACAGTTCAATCCTGAACATGTCTGATGCAATTGAACTTAGAAGCTGAGAATGACTGGGCATTGTTGGTACTTGGAGAAAAAAATTAGAACATTACTTGCATTTGTGATATTTTTATTGGTCAAAACTCAATTGGATGCAGGTGACAGATAGCTTGTGATATGATTGGTAAAGTTTACTGTTGCTCTCAGAGCTAAATCAAATGTTAAAAACAACAACAGCAGCAACAACAAAACTCTTAAGAGGGCAGAATCCAAAATAGCCTGAGGGAAGACAAAGATTATAACTAAAGCTTCCACAGTTTTGCATCTCTTACCTTGCCTTCTCTTTGAATGTTGGCTCAGACTCTCCTTCCACAAATGCAATTCTGTACACACAAGGAATAGAATTACATGGCACAGGACAGTTTTCTGTTAGTATGTGAGTATGTTTGTATCCACAAAGGAAAGACTTTCCTAGGGAAAGTCTCCACTTCACTCAATTTGTGTTATGGATCTGAGTGGAACAATGCTAACTCCTTTCCTCCTCCAATTAAAAGGGAGTAGACACGTATCCATTGAGGGAGTCAGTATCACAAATGCCAGCTCAGTACGTGCCTCCTAGAACACAATCACAGAGAAGATGATGGCACCCCACTTCAGTACTCTTGCCTGAAAAATCCCATGGACGGAGGAGCCTGGTGGGCTGCAGTCCATGGGGTCGCTAAGAGTCAGACACGACTGAGCGACTTCACTTTCCCTTTTCACTTTCATGCATTGGAGAAGGAAATGGCAACCCACTCCAGTGTTCTTGCCTGGAGAATCCCAGGGACGAGGGAGCCTGGTGGGCTGCCGTCTTTGGGGTCCACAGAGTCGGATATGACTGAAGCGACTTAGCAGCAGCAGCAGCAGCAGCAGTAGAACACAATCAAAATGATACAAAGAGTATAATAAAGAAAACAAAATGGGAAAGAAACTGTAAGATCAAGCCACTCAAGGTGGCTGTTCTCCTGTTCTCTGCACGTGCCTGCTTCACCTACACACTATTCACATGACTGTCCTTCCTATATACTTGCCCCAGGCTTCAGTTAGTGATTGTTCTTTTTTTTGCTCTTTTTTATTATTATTATTATTATTTTTACTTTACAGGCAATGAGAGGCCTGCCTCTCTGCTAGAGTCCCTGGTAACTGATGAGCCAACCTGAAGTCAATTCCCCATATAATTGGTAATCTCTCCTTTCCTCCCTGGAATGAAGACTACCATCATGTCCTGCCCCCAACCACCCCCACCCCCACCCCCGCACCCCTACCCCACCCCTCAAATGCCTCACAGGGTGTGGTGTTGCTCCAGAACCTTGTTTCACATGATTAAGCCTGTTTATGCATTAAGCCAGTGGTCCCCAATATTTTGAGCATGAGCAACCGGTTTCATGAAAGACAATTTTTCCAAGGACTGGGAAGGAGAGGAAGCCAATAGTTTCCGGATGATTCAACTGCGTTACATTTATTGTGCACTTTTTCAATCCCTGGGTCGGGAAGATTCCCCCAGAGAAGGGAATGGCAACCCACTCCAGTATTCTCACCAGGATAATCCCATGGACAGAGGAGCCTAGTGGGCTACAGTCCATGGGATCTCGAGTCGGACAGGACTGAGTGACTAACACAAGTTTATTTCTATTATTTTTGTATCAGTTCCCTCTTAGGGCATCAGGCATTAGATTCCAGAAGTTGGGGACCCTGCATTAAACTACTAATGTCTCTATCACTGACCCCAGGTTCTTTCTCCACCTTTGACACCGGGCAAGTTCAGTTCGTACAGGCTGCAGTCCAACGGAAATATACCAACATTTTTATGACAGCAGCATTATAGCTTTTAAAATATAAACACAAACCAAACACATCTTAAAAAAGAAAAACTTATTCAAATGAATTCTTTTTAACGGCTGAGTAATACTCCATTGTGTATATGTACCACAGCTTTCTTATCCATTCATCTGCTGATGGACATCTAGGTTGTTTCCATGTCCTGGCTATTATAAACAGTGCTGCGATGAACATTGGGGTACATGTGTCTCTTTCAATTCTGGTTTCCTCGGTGTGTATGCCCAGAAGTGGGATTGCTGGGTCATAAGGTAGTTCTATTTGCAATTTTTAAGGAATCTCCACACTGTTTTCCATAGTGGCTGTACTAGTTTGCATTCCCACCAACAGTGTAGGAGGGTTCCCTTTTCTCCACACCCTCGCCAGCATTTATTGCTTGCAGATTTTTGGATCGCAGCCATTCTGACTGGTGTGAAGTGGTACCTCATTGTGGTTTTGATTTGCATTTCTCTAATAATGAGTGATGTTGAGCATCTTTTCATGTGTTTGTTAGCCATCCGTATGTCTTCTTTGGAGATGGATAAAACTGGAGCCGATTATCCAGAGTGAAGTAAGCCAGAAAGAAAAACACCAATACAGTATACTAACACATATATATGGAATTTAGGAAGATGGCAATGACGACCCTGTATGCAAGACGGGGAAAGAGACACAGATGTGTATAACGGACTTTTGGACTCAGAGGGAGAGGGAGAGGGTGGGATGATTTGGGAGAATGACATTCTAACATGTATACTATCATGTGAATTGAATCACCAGTCTATGTCTGACGCAGGATGCAGCATGCTTGGGGCTGGTGCATGGGGATGACCCAGAAAGATGTTATGGGGAGGGAGGTGGGAGGGGGGTTCATGTTTGGGAATGCATGTAAGAATTAAAGATTTTAAAATTAAAAAAATAATAATAATAATAAAAATTAAAAAAATAATAATAATAAAAAAATAAAATATTAAAAAAAATAAAAAACTAAAAAATAAAAAAAAATAAAAAAAAATAAAAAAATAAAAAAAAAAGAAAGAAAAACTTTCTGAATAAACCGTTTTTCAAATTTTCTACAGTGAACTCACTTTTTTTCTTTTTAAATTGCTCTACATGTATTTCATGGCTTCCCAGGTGGCTCTGTCATAAAGAATCCACCTGCAATGCAGGAGACACAGGTGAGATCCCCTGAAGAAAGAAATGGCTCCCCACTCCAATATTCTTGCCTGGAGAGTCCCATGGAAAAAGGAGCCTGGCAGGATAAGTTCATGGAGTTGCAAAAGAGTCAGACACGACTTAGTAGCTAAGAACAAGTGTTTCAGAAAGTAAAGAGGGAGGGAGTTTAAATAAATATATAGTTATGCAAAATGTTAATACATTATAGAAATGGCAAAGTAATGTTGAGTCCTAAAATATGAGTTTTTGGTAACATAAGGGCATTTCTATGCTTAAGCAGCTAAATAGCAATAAAGGGCTTTTGATCAATTGAATTAATGATGTAGCTGGAAAAAAGTTAGGCAGAAATACACAACATAAACTTAGAAGAAACAAAAATTTTGTTACGTGTTTTTACAAATGCAGAAAATGTGTGCTGTTTACTGAGAAATGCTGGTATAAACGTACCTTTCTTTTGGAAAATAATTAAACAGGGTGACATAAAGCAGAGTTACTCTTCCAATTTATGTGAACCTAGCAGCCTTGAAAATTACCCTATCTCTGGAAAAATGATTAAAAAGACTCAATTTTGGACTTGATTTGTCAAATTCAGGGTATTACACTATGAGGACCAGAGGATTCAAAATCTATCCTGTAGAGTTTATGGTATCTTGTTTTTCAGATCTGGGAGATGACCAGAGTGTGCCCATTTTCTTGAAACATGGCCGCCCAGTGTATCAAAGGTTAAGACTTTGATAAGTTGGCTTTTCTGATGGTTTCTTAAAGTTTATGGCCATAAATTTATATTATAGATCATGTACTTCCTCATATTAAAATATTAAGACCTTTTACCTAAATGTCAGGCAGAATCAATGAAAATGATAAGTTGGCACCCTTTTCTCAGTGAGTTTTAAAACTTTAGTTTTAAACTTCAGTTAAACTTTCTAAATAATACAGAAGTAATTTTTTTATTAAATCATTTAGCTCAGGCATTACAAAGTAAAATCCCATGAAAAGCATGAAAAGCAGGCTTTCTTGACACTTCTCTATGAAGACCTATGCTGTTTACTTGAACATAAGGACAGTTTGTGATGACATGGCCATTCATTTATGTCCTTGGCATACCCCACGACTGGCGGCAGTTCTAATGATGTTCTTCCTACTGAAAATAAGAGAATCACTGCTTGATGGGGAATTTGGAGGTTCATGAGATGGAGATAAATGTATTATCTAATATGAACAATTATCCCCCAAATGTATATACTAGAACAACCTCATCTTTACTAGATAGTAAAACACAGAAATATTTGGTAGAAAATCTATCCATGTCTCTGTGGCACATGGGTACTCAGGCATGTCAAACTCTTCTCAACACCATAAACAGTAGCCTTCCAGGCTCCTCTGTGCATGGAATTCTCCAGGCAAGAATATTAGAGTGGATTGCCATTTCCTCCTCCAGGTAGGTATATTTCCTACCCAGAAATTCAGTCAGCAACTCCTGCATCTCCTTCATTGGCAGGTGAATTCTTTTACCTGGGAAGTCCATCATGTCTCTACCCTGTAAGTTAGCAGCCAGCAGAGAACACACTTACCTAACTGAGAACAGGCCTATGGGACTTCTCTGGTGGTCCGCTGGTTGACTTTGCCTTCCAATGTGGGAGTATGAGTTCATTCCCTCCTCAGGGAGCTGGGTTCCAACAAGCCTCTCAGCCAAAAAACATGAACAGCAACATTGCAACTAATTCAATAAAGACTTCAAAAAATGGTCCATAGCAAAAAAATCTTAAAAAAAAGAGAGAATGTGCCTAAAAGCCCAGGATGGGTCAGAACCCTTCCGTACCTTATTCCATAATTTCATGCATAAGTAAGGTATAAGAAAAGGAACAGTAAAACAACATATGAATAATCATGTCCACATATCTCCCCTCTGCTTTCAGGATTTATCTCCTGCTTTCAGATGGTGCGGTAAAGCATCTGCCTGCAATGTGGGAAACCTGGGTTTGATCCATGGATCAGGAAGATCCCCTGGAGAAGAAAATGGCAACCCACTCTCCAGTACTCTTGCCTGGAAAATCCCACGGACAGACAATCCTGGTAGGACACAGTCCATGGAGTCGCAAAGAGTCGGACACGACTGAGCGACTTCTCTTTTCAGATGGTAAAAAGTCTGTCTGCATCGCAGGAAACCTGGGTTTGATCCTTGGGTCAGGAAGAACCCCTGGAGAAGGAAATGGCTATCTACTCCAGTATTTTTGCCTAGATGATATTCCTTGACAGAGGAGCCTGGCAGGCTGCAGTCCATTGGGTCACAAGGAATCAGACACAACTGAGAGACTTGCACTTTCACAGACTAAGGAGCCAGAAATCAGTATCTTGGAGTCACACAGCAGGCACATCCAAGGTATGTATTTAAGCAACTCTTCTGATCAAAGTCTGATACTGATGTTCAGACTTTCCTGGTCCATATCAAACAGTAGACGGTAAAGTGCCTGCCTACAATGTGGGAGACCCAGGTTAGATCCCTGGGTCGGGAAGATCCCCTGGAGAAGGAAATGACAACCCACTCCAGTACTCTTGCCTGGAAAATCCCATGGAGGGAGGATCCTAGTAGGCTACAATTCATGGGGTCTCAAAGAGTCAGACACGACTGAGTGACTTCACTTTCACTTTCTGATCAAAGTCTGATACTGACGTTAGTTTCTTATTGTGCAGTTTCGATGAGGTTTATACAAATGAACATGAGGTTATTCCAAAGTTAGAAGTCTCCTATGAATCAATTCTTGGACTTCAGAGGAGCTGATAGGTCAGGAGTAGCCTCAATCATCTGGGTCAGACAATAGAATCCTGTAGTTCAGAGGACAGCTGGCAATGAGGCCATACCATGGAAAAGTTGCTCTTCACATACTGGGATAATACACAGCTTGAATTATTTTAAAGAGGGGAGGTCAGTTCTACTTAACACTGGACATATATGTCTGGTGAGTAGGTTGGACATAAATACTTAATCAAATTACATAAATCCACAATATGTTCTTATGTAACAAACTCTCACTCCTTCATGGATGTATGGGATCTTTTCATATATGTACATCACTGTAATAGTATCCCTTTGTAAGAACTTGAAACCACGGGGCAAAGGGCCATTACAAATACATTAAAAATCTATTCATTTGACAGAATAACACAGCAAACTCCCGTTGGAATTCTGTGGTTATTTAGACAGTGCTGCTGATATTGTTTTGGCTTTTCCTTTGGCAATTTTGTCACTAATTCAGATAACATTTACTTTGGCAAAATACATCATGCCATTTTCAGTTGTCCCTTACTTCTGTGCTTATTCCTTTCTAGCTAATAAGAATTACAACTCCTTCCAAAGTTTAACAGTTTAATTAGCTTATCTCATTATTCTGACGATGATACTAATTTGTGCCAACTAAAAGTGATTGATTTTATCCTTTATTTAACTCCTTGAGGTCCCAATTACTAATAATTGGGTTGAGAAAGTTACTTTGAAGTTAATGGCAAATAGCCATCAGAAAAGATTTTATGTGTATTCCAAGTATCAAGTGTTAACTAATACAATGTCTATGAAGGCTCTGATTAGAACTGAAGCACTCCCTGATCCAGTTTTGTCTCTTATCTTACTCAACAGTTGGACCATGCAAGAGAAAAGTGAAAAATGGAGAGTGAAAACTGGATCAGGGAAGGCTTCAGTTCTAATCAGAGCCTTTATAGACATTGCATTAGTTAGCGTTTGACACTTAGAAAGAATACATATAAAATCTGTTCTGATGGCTATTTGCCATTAACTTCAAAGTAATATTCTCAAAAGCAAAAGTCACTTTAATTTTAATTAGATCCCAGTTGTTTATTTTTGCTTTTATTTCCAGAATTCTGGGAGG
Organism: Ovis aries; assembly: GCF_016772045.2. Taxonomy (NCBI): domain Eukaryota; kingdom Metazoa; phylum Chordata; class Mammalia; order Artiodactyla; family Bovidae; genus Ovis; species Ovis aries. Next base: position 197,708,686 of record NC_056056.1, on the reverse strand, counting down.
TGGATCATAGAGGATCCTGCTGTGATTTATGTCGGAGAGTGTTTTGCCTACATTCTCCTCTAGGAGTTTTATAGTTTCTGGTCTTACATTTAGCTCTTTAATCCATTTTGAGTTTATTTTTGTGTGCGGTGTTAGAAAGTGATCTAGTTTCATTCTTTTACAAGTGGTTGACCAGTTTTCCCAGCACCACTTGTTAAAGAGATTGTCTTTACTCCATTGTATATTCTTGCCTCCTTTGTCAAAGATAAGGTGTCCATATGTGTGTGGATTTATCTCTGGGCTTTCTATTTTGTTCCATTGATCTATATGTCTGTCTTTGTGCCAGTACCATACTGTCTTGATGACTGTGGCTTTGTAAACAAATGGGATCTAATTAAAATTAAAAGCTTCTGCACAACAAAGGAAAATATAAGCAAGGTGAAAAGACAGCCTTCTGAATGGGAGAAAATAATAGCAAATGAAGCAACTGACAAACAACTAATCTCAAAAATATACAAGCAACTTATACAGCTCAATTCCAGAAAAATAAACGACCCAATCAAAAAATGGGCCAAAGAACTAAATAGACATTTCTCCAAAGAAGACATACGGATGGCTACCAAACACATGAAAAGATGCTCAACATCACTCATTATTAGAGAAATGCAAATCAAAACCACAATGAGGTACCACTTCACACCAGTCAGAATGGCTGCGATCCAAAAATCTGCAAGCAATAAATGCTGGCGAGGGTGTGGAGAAAAGGGAACCCTCCTACCCTGTTGGTGGGAATGCAAACTAGTACAGCCACTATGGAGAACAGTGTGGAGATTCCTTAAAAATTGCAAATAGAACTACCTTATGACCCAGCAATCCCACTTCTGGGCATACACACCAAGGAAACCAAAATTGAAAGAGACACGTGTACCCCAATGTTCATCGCAGCACTGTTTATAATAGCCAGGACATGGAAACAACCTAGATGTCCATCAGCAGATGAATGGATAAGAAAGCTGTGGTACGTATACACAATGGAGTATTACTCAGCCATTAAAAAGAATTCATTTGAATCAGTTCTGATGAGATGGATGAAACTGGAGCTGATTATACAGAGTGAAGTAAGCCAGAAAGAAAAACACCAATATAGTATACTAACACATATATATGGAATTTAGAAAGATGGCAATGATGACCCTGTATGCAAGACAGTAAAAAAGACACAGATGTGTATAACGGACTTTTGGACTCAGAGGGAGAGGGAGAGGGTGGGATGATTTGGGAGAATGGCATTGTAACAGGTATACTATCATGTAAGAATTGAATCGCCAGTCTATGTCCAACGCAGGATACAGCATGCTTGGGGCTGGTGCACGGTGATGACCCAGAGAGATGTTATGGGGAGGGAGGTGGGAGTTGGGTTCATGTTTGGGAACGCACCCGTGGTGGATTCATGTCAATGTATGGAAAAACCAATACAGTACTGTAAAGTAAAATAAAGTAAAAATAAAAGTTAAAAAAAAAAAAAAAAAACAAAAGTCACTCAGTCCTGTCTGACTCTTTGCAAGCCCATGGAATTCTCCAGGCCAGGATACTGGAGTGGGAAGTCTTTCCCTTCTCCAGAAGATCTTTCCAACCCAGGGACAGAACTCTGGCCTCCCACATTTCAGGCTGACTCTATCAGCTGAGCCACAGTGAAAGCCCAAGAATACTGGAGTGGGTAGCCTATCCCTTCTAGAGCAGATCTTCCCAACCCAGGAATCTAACTGGGGTCTCCTGCATTGCAGGTGGATCCTTTACCAACTGAGCTATCAGAGAAGCCATGATATTCTCAATCGAGATGTTTCTCTGGACATTTAGACTCCTAGTCCACTGTTTACTTGACGTCTCCTCTTGGATGTCCCATGGGCATCTTGAATTTAACAAATCCAAAACAAGACTCCAAACCTCTTCTTTTCAAAGTCTGCTATCTTCTCTATCTCCATTTAGTTCTTTAGGTTGAAAGTGCTAAAGTGGTTGTCTTTGATTTCGCTCTCTTACATTATTTGTAATTCTCAAGCAAATTTAGTTGAATTTGAAAGGTGTCCAGAACCTATACACTATCACCACGGTCATTGTTACCATCTGTACAACTACCACGATTTTCTCCTGAATCTGTGTTATAACCTCCCCACCTGTCTTTCCATTTTGCCTTTGCCCAATGGAGTCTGTTTTTGTTTTTGTTTTTGTTTTCCCTAAAAATCCAAAGGATCCTTTAAAAATCAAAGATGGGTATTCATAGCCATCCTAGGGTGTCTCTTTCCTCTCAGAATAAAAAGCAAAGATATCTCAATGACCTATGACACCCAGTATTGCCACACCCAATCCTGTCATTGTCACCTCCCTTTCATGTCCTACAACTCCCCTCTTCTCTTTCTACTCTGGAATCCATGGCTAACCCATTACTTCAAAAAGGTGCCAGAAATGTGCCAATCTCATAATTTTTGCTATATCCTCTACCTGGCATGGGCTTCCCTGGTGGCTCAGTGGTAAAGAATCCACCCGCCAATACAGGAGACCTGGGTTCGATCTCTGGGTTGGGAAGATCTCCTGGAGAAAGAAATGACAACCCACTCCAGTATTCTTGCCGGGGAAATTCCCTGGACAGTGGAACCTGGCAGGCTATAGTCCATTGGATCGCAAAAGATTCAGACATGACAGCAACTAAACAACAAAAACTGCCTAGCATATTCTTCCTTCAGATGTTGACAGCTCCCCTCACCTCCTGATCTTTGCTAAAGTATCAGAATCTTGGCACTTTCCTGGTGGTCCAGTGGTTAAGACTTCACCTTCCAGTGCAGCGGGCGCAGGTTTGATCCCTGGTCAGGGAGCTAAGACTCCACATAACTTGTGGCCAAAAGAACTAAAACATAGAGCAGAAGCAATATTGCAAAATTTCTTTAAAGGCTTTAAAAATGGTCCACAGAAAAAAAAAAACTCCTAAAAATAAATCATCTCAATTAGGCATTGCTTAAGAAAATTATTTAAATTTGCAAGGGTCCAAAAATGCTTCCAATACTTCTACTTAGTCAAACCTGATATCTTTTCCTTAATATTTATCTGACATACTGGAAGTGCTTTCCCAATAGCTCAAGAGGTAGAGAATCTGCCTGCAATGCATGAGATGCAGGAGATGCAGGTTCGATCCCTGGGTGGGGAAGATCCCCTGGAGGAGGAAAGGGTAACCCATTCCAGTACTCTTGCCTGGAAAATGCCATGGACAGGGAAGCCCGGAAGGCTGCAGTCCATAGGGCTGCAAAGAGTTGGACACAACTGAGCATACATGCATACCCATACTAGAGGTATCAGGTTAAATTTCTCCCATGGCAGACATTGAGACAAGAATTTTATTGCAAGTAGTGGTTTATTCGGTGAGTAATCCCAGAAAGTACCAGTAGAGGAATAGAGAAGTGAAGCTGGAGGAAGAATGCCAATACAGGATACATTAAAGAGCAGGTTACAGCTGCGGTTAACTAGAGCTCAATTGTCATGGGAACATATGGGCAATCTTAGAGAAAAGACCTGCATTGTCTTACATGAGCTATAAGAAAACTAGTGTATTTAATTGTCAATTCACTTAAGGAAGTTCTTTTTTCTGTGGGCTTATGCAGAATTGCAGAATATATCAGGCAGCCATAGAAAGCCCTCAGGCAATTTGTTGAAAGTGTTTGCTGCAAGAAGCCATTAGATCTGAGCACACAAGGAAAGAGCTTGCTGCAGATATTTTCCGCTACAGTATACCTTTTGCACAATTCACATCTACTCATTACCATGTTAAGTTCATTCTTTCTATCTATCACTAATTCTTTAAGGTCATGGTTAGTCATAATGTATATATATATATATGTATTGGGGGCTGTGCTGGGTCTTTGTTGCTGTGGGTGTGCTTTCAATAGTTGTGATGCACAGACTTCTCATTACAGGGACTTCTGTTGTTGTGGCTTGGGGGCTCAAGGGCACTCAAGCTTCAGTAGTTGTGGCACAGAGGCTTAGTTGCCCCATGGCATGTGGAATCTTCTGGGAACAAGAATCAAACCTAGGTCCCCTGCACTAACAGGTGGATCCTTAGCTACTGGACCACCAGGTAAGTCCATCATAATTTCTATTAATAAATAGATAAATGCAATGTTAAAACAGGAATGTTGCTGGGAAAGTTATGGATCCTTACTATTACAGTTGGTTCTCCAGGTAGCAATTTGATTGCTTGACAAGTGGATTACATCAGACCTTCATTCCTGAAGGGGCTAAGATCTTATTACTATGTCCTTGTCTGGATTTGACTGTTTCAATTGTCTTTTCAAGGCTATTGCTAGGGCAAGAACACCAAGAGGCAATCCAGTGAATCTGTGTGTTCAGCACAACTGTTTACTGTGCTATTAGGTAGCTGCAGTCTTACATCTCATGATAATGAAGATTATTGCTTCTAGTAAGTCTGCATCTCTTTTTTTTTTTTCCCCCATTAGTCTTCTGTCAGGAGAGTCCCAAATAGTGACCAGAGGTTTAATCTGTATTTTAACTATAATAGAAACGTTCCCTAACCTCCAAGAACCAAACTATTTAATCACATGGATCCTGAAGATGCACGGAGTGGGAAGCACATATTCTGTAGGTGGAACACAGGGAAGGGTTGTGAGAGTGGTCACTCATGCCTCCAATACTTGGTTCCTGGACCTATGTAGTCCAGTTATCAGAAACACCAAACTAGGCATTGGGGGATTTTGTTTGTTTTATTTTTGGTTTCATTTATTTTTTAATATAAATTTATTTATCTTAATTGGAGCTTAATTACTTTACAATATTGTATTGGTTTTGCCATACATCATTATACGGAGTGAAGTAAGCCAGAAAGAAAAACACCAATACAGTATACTAACCCATATATATGGAATTTAGAAAGAGGTAATGATAACCCTGTATGCAAGACTGCAAAAGAGACACAGATGTATTTTTGTTTTTAATATATAGTGTATCTTGAAGGACAGCAGAATGTTACCCTCAAGCTGAAGCCTTAAATGTGCCTTTAAAAGGTTGTTTCCGAGTTCTACTAGATTGTCAACTGACGACTTTGTGTAGTTAACTACACAAATATTTTCTGTTATTTTATGTTTAAACTATCTTGGCTTAGTAATAATATGATGGAGTCTTGTTTTTGGTAAATTAAATATCTTTTTATGTCTGGGCCCATTTTCCTCCCATATGACAGAAGAAGATTGAGCTGGGTGATTTATAAGAACTTTTCCAGTTCTCATTTACTCTCTCTCTTATCCAGATAGGCAGAAAGCTATTTCTGCATCATTTTGGTATTTGTGTTATGGAGAAAATACATAGTTGTTGAGCTTGACCTTGTGATGGCCAATATGTGCTAATAGTATGTACCCAGATGCTGTTTTCTCATCACAAAGTATCTCCTTAATTTATATCTATATGAAAAGTCCTAAGAGACACTTTTAAAACTTTAAAATTATAAGTACATTAGATCTTATAAAGAAATCAGTAAAGCTAATGAAATTCAACAAACTAACAATTGTGAGTAAATTAATTCTGTAAATAAATGAATATGCCAAGAACTGGTAATTGCCGTATTTGGATATTATTGTCTACATTTCTTTTAAAAAGATTGGTGGATGAAACACTTAAGTTACAGAATTCATACCACTATAAAAATGTTAAATAAGTCAGATAATTTTCTGAACTTCTATGCAAACCAAAAACAACTTGGTGTAATTTTATAATTTCAGTCTTGAATGGGGAGCTGGAAAACCTGTTTTTCTAGATAAGTTTTACCCTACTATTACAAAATGCATGATTGTATTTATGAGATGATAAAAACTGTAAAAGGCAGGCATATTCTTATACTTGTAGTAGATGAATCACCCTTAATTTTGACTATAGGAATCCAACATAAATAATTCATTATCAGAATTAGAGGCAGATCGAATTCTCCCAAACAGGTAAGTCTACACTTTTACTATTAATCAGTATTAAGAATTACAAGGTCAATAACCTTAGAGCTATGATAATTGTATCAAGCCTAAGAATAACAAGATTGTTACTAATACCTTCAAAAGACAGTATTATTTCAAATATTGGAAATAAAGTTTATATTGTAGAAAATTATTGGGAATCAGAAAGTAAATGGTTTAGAAGTAAACAGGAAAGGCTGAGGTTATTTATTATTAGAGTTTTTGAACTGATGTTCTACATTACTTATTGAGCAAATATTTATTGAGTTTCTGATAAGTGCCAAGTATTCTTCCAGATGCTTTCCAGGTGCTGCTATGGTAAAGAATCTGCCTGCCAATACAGGAGACATAAGAGATGCAGGTTTGATCCCTTGATCAGGAAAATCCCCTAAAGAAGGGAATGGGAACCCACTCTAGTATTCTTGCTTGAAGAATCTCATTAACAGAGGAGCCTGGCCAACTACTGTTCATTGAGTCATAAATATTTGGACATGACAGAAATGACTTGGCACTTAGGACATCCTGCTGCTGCTGCTACTGCTGCTAAGTCACTTCAGTCGTGTCCGACTCTGTGCGACCCCATAGACGGCAGCCCACCAGGCTCCCCTGTCCCTGGGATTCTCCAGGCAAGAACACTGGAGTGGGTTGCCATTTCCTTCCCTAATGCATGAAAGTGAAGTCGCTCAGTCGTGTCCAACTCTTAGCGACCCCATGGACTGCAGCCCACCAGGCTCTCCCGTCCATGGGATTTTCCAGGCAAGAGTACTGGAGTGGGGTGCCATTGCCTTCCTTCTAGAATTCCTCCTGACATGGATCTTATAGTCTGAGAGTGTCTTACAGGGAAAAACAGACAGTTTTGAGTTTTTTTTTTTTTTTAAGTATGGTGTTGGTAAATTATATAGTATGCAAGATGGTGTGATTAAAAAAACTATGAAAAGTAAAGATAAAATAGAGGTACAGTAAATGAGGAGGATAAAGAATGTTGCTTTTTTTTTTCTAAAAGATGGTAAGCAGAGAGTGCATTGAATTAATGTGAATAAAATGTGGGTGAAACAACAAGCCATAAAGCCTTCTAAATATTCACAGAAGAGCCATCCTAGATGTAGGAGGAGGATGTGCAAAGGTTCTGCCACAGAAACACACCTGACAAGTTCAAGAACATCAAGGAAGACAAGAGTGGTGGAGGCGAGTAAGTAAAGGGATAAATCATAAGAGACAAGGTCAAAAATACTCACAAGAGAACTGATCATGTGAGACCTCCAAGTTCATCACCCACTCAAAGCAAGGTGGGAAGCCACTGGAGGGCTTTGAGGGGAAAAGAAGTGTCACGATCTAACTCCAATACAACAGTTACTGCCTTTGTTGTGTTTAGAACAGACAGAAGCAAGCTTGGAAGGAAGTAGGAGGACTAGTCAAAAGCTGTAGTGAAAATCTAGAAAAAGAGATTGGTCCAGGGGTATGTTACACTGAAGGCAGTGAGAAGAGGTTTTATTCTTTACCAGGCTTTTTTTTTTTTTTTTTTTTGACAGGGGTTGGGGCACATGGCATGCGGGATCTTAGTTCCTCTACTGTTGAAATTGAACCAGTAACCCTAGCATTGGAAACATGGCATCTTAACCACTGAACAGCCAGGGAAGTCCTAGATATTTTGAAAATAGAGGAAAATGAATTTTTTGTAGAAAGATAGAGTTCTTATTTAATTATATTAGAAATAATGTATTTTGGAGATAATATAAGGAGTGTTACTCTGATATTCAAAATCTTAGAGATTTACCTGGAAATATAGAATAGGCAGCTGGCTGCATTGCTCTGAAATCCAGAGGAGTGGTAAGCTTAGAAATAGAATTTAAAGTACCAGAATAGTGAAATTAGCAAAGAAGTGGAGGGAAGAAAAGAAAGCTGTAGTAAAATTAGAGTTTTAGAGTTATCACAAAATAGCCCTATTCTTTAAAATTATAGCCTTTACATTAAAAGCATCACTTGATCTCCCAGTCGATAGCTAAGCCAATAAAGTAGTCGTTCATCTCCTAGCTATTAGTTAATAATTTAGGCATGTTCAGCTATCATAATAATTCAACTATAATTTAATAATTCAGTGAAAATTTGAGATTTTTTTTAATGCTTTCAGTTCGCCCTTAGGGTAAATAATCTATACAACATGCATAGCATAATCAGGAAGGAGCAAACACACTTTTGAATCTCTGATGAAAGCCACCAAGGATATATGTAGCACACAGCGCTGCATCATTGGACTCAGAAATCATTACATGCAATGTTAATGCGTGAAAATATGTAAATTCATGGCTTCTACAATATGCTTTTCCTAACTCACAGGTGTAATAGACAAAAAAAAAAAAAAAAAACGGTATTTAGGATTTTTCTAGAAATAACAATGACATTTTGCAGGTTTTTAAAATTTATTATAGTCACAAAGGGAAAAAGTCCCTGGAGGGATATAGATGCTGTACTCATAAGTGGGTAATTTGAGGTCACATTTAATAAAGGGGCAAATGTGACAGCAAGATTCAAAGGGGCGACTTGGTAGATGTCATAAAACTAGTAAGTTCTACAACTGTCATTTAAAACTTAACTCTTTCTGACTTCACATTCACAGATTTAACATAATACCACACTTTTAACATCTACCTTCACAGTTTGGAATGGACAAGATAGGAGAAAAAATCTAAACCTCAAAATACTTCAACAGACCTGTTCACATACATAAAGCTTTGTAGATTAATGTTTTAGAGCAGGAAATATAATATTGCTTTCATTAGAAGAGAACAATAAAAGTGAAGATTCTTCAAAGAATTTAGCACAATTAGAATCACTAATAAGAAAATGCACTAAAATACATTTGTGTTATTTATTTATGGTGAAAAGAAATTTTCTTACAAAATATTGTGTAAGCGTTAATTAAGGGGACCAGTAACTATTGATAAACACTGGGGGACTTCTCTAATTGTCCAGTGGTTAAGAATCTGCCTTCCAATTCAGGGAATGCAGGTTCAATCTCTGGTTGGGGAACTCAGATCCCTTATGCCACAGGGCAACCAAGCCCACAAGCCACAACTAGAGAAGCCTGTGTACCACAACAGAGTCCATGCATTGCAACAAAGACCCAGCACAGCTAAAAAAGGAAAAAAGAAAATTTCAGAGAGAAATCGCTATACACTATTGCTGGGCATCACTGGATAACTTTAGTACCTAAGCATCCATGTACACTTTTTTAAAATTATAAACACTGGGATATTTCAAGAATGTAAGAGGGTATGACTGTATGTTTGAGAACTCATGGTTATTCTGTTTAGTCTGCTTCCTCAGTGCTTCATGCCTTTGTCCCTTTCTTTCTCTTTCCATTATCCTAACTCAGCTTTATTTCTTGGTCAGATTCACATCACCTCTCATAGTTGGGAAAAAAATATTCAGACACTTATACTATCCTTAGCATTTACAGATTAAGGTATGCCTACACATATGAAACTTCTGTGGTTAATTATTTTTCTAGTTCTATGGCCAGTTAAATCTAATATCCTTACGTCAACATTATCATTCTTTACCATCCAGTATAAAAAAACCCTTCATCTATCTTTTCCTATACTATTTTTTGTATGATGCTTTGAGTTTCCTTTCTCTGGCCAAACTGACAACTTCTCACCACCACCCAAACCACAATTGAGAAAACTTTAGAAAATTCTAGAATCAAAATGTGCATATCCCTCCAGCACTGGGTAGTAAAATTATTTTTAAATAGTCACCAGTACTATTCCTAAATTAATACATGTTTATTAGACTGAATTTCTAAAGCATAGGTTTGAATTTTCAGAGTGTTGGATTGGTTGGGACATACCCAATGATGAATAAAGTAACAATGACACCTGGTAGGCATCATAAAATAGAAATATAGAACTTTTTATCAGAAGCAATTAAGCTAGGCAGAAACATTCTCTCTGAGAATGTCTCTGTGTCACTGCTGAGACCACTTAGCAGATACACTGACTCCACTCACCAAGCAACTTGGGGGACCTCAAGTAGGCTAAGATAAAATTCATCATCCATTCCTAACAAAAACTCCAAAAGGCATAGAATAAGGTTAATTAAGTTTGATTCCTGGGCTGGGAAGATCCCTTGGAGAAGGAAATGGCAACCCACTCTAGTATTCTTGTTTGGGAAATCTCATGGACAGAGGAGCTTGGCCGGCTACAGTCCATGGGGTTGCAAAGAGTCCAACATGACTGAGCAACTAAGCATACCTGCATATGCATATGTATTCTGAACATTATATATGTGTGTATACATTATAATAAGTACATATATATACCATAAAGTTTTATAACAGATATGTATATATGTATACACATATAAAATGTGTTCATGTGTGTGTATAATTGCTATAAACTCAAAAATAAACCAACAAAACCTGAATGTATGCAGAACGGGAAACAGCAAATGTGTTAAGCCAAGTTACTGTTTATTTTATAATCACACATATGTACACACATATCTACATAAGCAGACACATGTATTTTTATCTACTTACATATATAAAATTTTATATATTAGATGTTTCACAACTTTTGCACTTTGAATAAATTTTTTTTTATTTATTTATTTTTGGTTACACCAGGTCATCATTTTTTGCATGCGGGCTTTCTCTAGCTGCAAGCGGGAGCTACTCTTCAGAGCAATGCCCTCATTTCTCATTGAGGTAGCTTCTCTTCTTGCAGCTCCTGACTCTAGGGTGTGTGGGTTCAGTAGTTGTGGCAAATGAGCTTAGCTGTCTGGTGGCATATGGAGTCTTCCCAGACCAAGGATGAAACTTGTGTTCCCTGCATTGGCAGGCAGATTCTTAACCAATGGACCACCAGGGAAGCCCAACTTCTGTATTTTAATTTACTTTATTTTGGTGTACTTTTAGGTTTACAGAAAAATTGAGCAGAAAGTGCAGAAGAGTTGCTGCATTCTCCTCTGCACCCCTCCTCAGTCATTTTTTTCTATAAATCTGTCATTTTCCATAATTAAATCTGGCATATTTGTTACAAATTATGAATCATAATGGTACATCACTGTAAAGACTGCAGTTAGGGTTCATCCTTTGTGAATAGTTCTATGGCTTTTGAAAAATGCATGTAAAGTAAGTACCATTACAGTATCATATAGAATAGTTTCATCATCCTAAATGTCTCCTGCACTCCGCCTGTTTCTATCTCTCCACAAACTACTGGAAACCTCTGATCTTTCCGTTGTATCTTTAGTTTTGCCTGTTCCAGAATGTCATACATTTGAAATATATACGATACAGCCTTTCCAAACTGTCTTCTTTGATTCAGCAATACGCATTTGAGTTCATGTCTTTTAGTGGCCTGTGTTCATTTCTTTTTTATTTTTGAATATTATTGCACTGTATGGATATACCACAATTTATGTTCATTAATCTATTGAAGGACATCTGGATTATATCCAGTTTGGGGCAATTATGGATAAGGTTGTTACACATATTCATGCACAGGTTATTGTATTAACATACATTTTCAATCATTTGGGTAAATAGCAAGGAGCATGATTGCTCATCATAAGAAAATGTACTGTTTGTAAGCAGTTGTCAAACTCTTTCAAAAAGGTTGTGCTGTTTTTCTATTGCCACCAGCAAGGAACAATAGTTCTTATTCCAAATTTTTGTCCGTATTTGGCAACTTCAGTATTTTTGGCATTCTAATACATGTGTAGAGGTATCTCCTGACTTTAATTTTCAATTCTCTAATTAAATTGTTGCACACCTTTTCATATGCTTATCGGCCATCCGTTTATTTCCTTTGCTGATGCTTATTCAGATCTTTGGGTTGTGTGCTTTCCTCTTGTTTTAAGAGGTTTTTTCTTCTTTGCTTATTTTGAATAAAAACCATTATCACATATACATTTTGCTTTTGTTGTCTTCCAGTTTGTGGCTTGTCTTTCCAGTCTTTTAACTGTGACTCTCCAGAGTGCAAGTTTTAAATTTTAATGAGTCCAACTTATCATTTTTTTCCATGCATTGTCCATTTGATGTGCATACTAAAAACTTATCACTAAGTCCAGGGTCAGATAAATCATATATTTATCTTCTAAAAATGTTATAATTCATGCTATACATTTATATCCATGATCAATTTTGAGTCATTTTTTTGTTGAAAGGTGTAAGGTGTCTGTCTAGCATCATTTCTTTGCACATTGGCATCTAATTGTGCCAACACCACTTGTTGAAAAAAAGAATCCATTTTTCCATTGAATTATCTTTGTATCTTTGTCAAAGATAAGTTGATTATGTTTGTGTGGGTCTATTTCTGGGCTCTCTATTCTGTTTCACTGAGCAACCAGTTTTCTTTTTCCAATACCACGCTATGGTTACTGTAGATTTATAATAAGTGTTAAATTCAGTTCAGTCACTCAGTCGTGTCTGACTCTTTGTGACCCCATGGGCCGCAGCATGCCAGGCTTCTCTGTCCATCACCAACTCTCAGAGCTTGCTCAAACTCATGTCCATTGAGTGTGTGATGCCATCCAACCACCTCATCCTCTGTCATCCCCTTCTCCTCCTGCCTTCAATCTTTCCCAGTCTTCTCCAATGAGCATCAATCCTCTGAGGATTATTTTTTCCCCTTCAGTATTGTGCTCATTAATTCTGGGTCTTTTGACTTTCCATATCTCAAAAAAAAAAAGAATTTATTAAGATTTTAATTTGAATTGCTTTGAATCTATACATCAAATTGGGAAGAATTGAAATCTTAACAACATTGAGTCTTCCTATGCATGGACATGGAATATTTCTCCATTTACTTATATTTTCTTTGATCTTTTGCAATCAGAGTTGTGCTTCTCTTCATATAGTTTTTGTGCACATCCTGATACAATTAAACTTGTGTTTCATATTTTGTGTGCACATATAAATGGTGCTCCATATTTTTATTTCAGATTTCACTTGCTTATGTCTGGTATTTAAGAAGCAATTGCAAAGGAGGCCAGTGGTGCAATGGGCGATGCATCTGACTACAGATCAGAAGAAAGCAATAGCTGTACAATTGTTGAACACCTGAAACTAAAACAACATTCTAAATCAACTATTTTTTAATCTAAAAAAAATCAGATCATTTTCCATTTGAAAAATAAGAAAAGCAACAATTGTAGTTATTGTCAGCAGCAAAAGATAAATGATTAAATTCACTCAGAGTACACTAAAAACTGATGCAGAAATTGAATGTTTCTTTGTTCATGTAAGGACATATATGCCTAATAGAGAAGCCATAAATGACATTCAGAAGGAAAAAGTTAGAAAACATTATTATAATTGTGGAAATCAAAGATCTCAAAGGACACTTGAATGGGATATTGACATTTGATCAGAAGCCTTTTTCTCATATTCTTTTCAAATTGAAGATTACAATGGCTTTCATGCCTACATAGTCTAAATTATTTTATTCATCTAAAATTATAAAAGTATATCTCCAGGTATAATTTCCAGACAGGTGCACATTCAGCAACAAATAAAATAATTTTTTTTTATCAATAAGGTAATTTGGCTAGTGTTTGTAGATATCATTTAGTAGTGTCTCACTGGATATCAAATCAGATTACTTGCACAACAACTAGCTAGGTTTCCTATTTTCTGTGGAAATCTGACTAGGTATACATAGTGTCCTATATCTTAAATTTTTGTCTTTAAATTCTTTTTAGATGATTATACATTTTCTCTTGGAGTTGCAGGCAATTTCCTCATTTCAATCAAGAGTTTTTTATTTGTTTAAAGATTAACATACATGTTTCTGTGTGTTTGTTTATCCCAAACATAAAGGGATTTTTCTCCGTGAATGTAAATGAATGTATCACCTTCTGAGTGTTTAGTACAATTGGTTGGCAAACTGTTTATATTTAATTTTCTCACAGATTTCTTAGACTACACATTTGCTTCAAAGTATGGAAATAAATATTAGGCCAAACATATTGAAGATATGTGTTCCTTTTGAAATGTATAGTTGCTAGGCACCTCTTTCATATTCTTGTGCATCGGTTTTCATCAGGATAATTATATCTACCTTTTAAGTTTGTTGTGAGAATCAGTAGATTCATAGATGTCAAGTGTTCTTGATCGAAGATAAGCAAGCTAAATATTAGCTAATAGCTTTTCCCAGGTGACTAATGTCTTGCTATCTATGAGAAACACATGAAAAAAATTCTACCAAATAAACATTTAAACTAATTGATTTCTAAAGTTGGTTATACTTACAAAGTCTTTCTTTCTATTTATTTGAATGTGTAAATGAAGTTTAGATCAATACTTTGGTACACTACCAGCATATCATAGAGTTGCTTAGTGTTTTAGTACAACCTCCAGCCATAAGAATCGCTACTGCATCGTGCTTTGTATAACAAATCATTTTTTTTTTGTTATTTAAATGTAATATTTAAACACTGAACTGTTTAAGACAATTTCAAAGGCTTTCTACAGGTAGTCTCTCAAGAAGTCCAGACTGACACTCAAGATATTCCATAACTTTGACTCCACCTTATCTTTCCATTCAGTTTCTTAACAAGGCAAACTAAATTTCTTGCTACTTCCAATTCACACATCAATACATATGATTCCTACCCCTCAGATACACAGTCCTTCCTCTCAAATTGACAGGCTTGAAATTCTCAGGTAAGTCTTAACTCCTCATATGTAATTAAGTTCTGATCTCAATAATGCCCAATATTTCATCACTAATACACCATACACACATGAACGGTAGCTTATTATTTCAGGCTTTTGGGTGTTTATAAGTGGACTTAGCTAAAATGCTCCAACTAGCACATGAACTGGGTGAAAGCCTATGATTACAAAGCTTTCACCAAAACCTTGTTCCAGTGGCAGCTTGGAAACATTTCATCTTCGGTGAAATAATGAGATAGTAGAGAAGTTACTATCAAAGTAGTGAAAACAAAGCAAAATTATTCACAGCCAGGATATGATTAACAGAAAATGAATAAATAACTGAATCAACCTCAGATGCTATGGAAAAGAACTTCATCAGTTATATAAAGTATTAAGTATGAAATTAAAATCTCAGAGCTTTTTGTTAATACCAAAATTTTCATACTCTCATTGGGTGGTTTCTTTTTTTTTTTTTTTAATTTATTTATTTTTTTTTCTTTTTTTTTTAATTTTTTTTTATGTTTATTCTTTTTTTTTAATTTTTTTATTTTTTAAATTTTAAAATCTTAATTCTTACATGCATTCCCAAACATGAACCCCCCTCCCACCTCCCTCCCCATAACATCTTTCTGGGTCATCCCCATGCACCAGCCCCAAGCATGCTGCATCCTGCGTCAGACATAGACTTTTTTTTTTAAATTTTAAAATCTTTAATTCTTACATGCGTTCCCAAACATGAACCCCCTCCCACCTCCCTCCCCATAACATCTTTCTGGGTCATCCCCATGCACCAGCCCCAAGCACGCTGCACCCTACGTCAGACATGGACTGGCGATTCAATTCTTACATGATAGTATACATGTTAGAATTCCCATTCTCCCAAATCATCCCACCCTCTCCCTCTCCCTCTGAGTCCAAAAGTCCGTTATACACATCTGTGTCTTTTTTCCTGTCTTGCATACAGGGTCGTCATTGCCATCTTCCTAAATTCCATATATATGTGATAGTATACTGTATTGGTGTTTTTCTTTCTGGCTTACTTCACTCTGTATAATTGGTTACAGTTTCATCCAACTCATCAGAACTGATTCAAATGAATTCTTTTGAACGGCTGAGTAATACTCCATTGTGTATATGTACCACAGCTTTCTTATCCATTCATCTGCTGATGGACATCTAGGTTGTTTCCATGTCCTGGCTATTATAAACAGTGCTGCGATGAACATTGGGGTACATGTGTCTCTTTCAATGCTGGTTTCCTCGGTGTGTATGCCCAGAAGTGGGATTGCTGGGTCATAAGGTAGTTCTATTTGCAATTTTTTTAAGGAATCTCCACACTGTTCTCCATAGTGGCTGTACTAGTTTGCATTCCCACCAACAGGGTAGGAGGGTTCCCTTTTCTCCACACCCTCTCCAGCATTTATTGCTTGCAGATTTTTGGATCACAGCCATTCTGACTGGTGTGCAGTGGTACCTCATTGTGGTTTTGACTTGCATTTCTCTAATAATGAGTGATGTTGAGCATCTTTTCATGTGTTTGTTAGCCATCCGTATGTCTTCTTTGGAGAAATGTCTATTTAGTTCTTTGGCCCAGTTTTTGATTGGGTCGTTTATTTTTCTGGAATTGAGCTGCATAAGTTGCTTGTATATTTTTGAGATTAGTTGTTTGTCAGTTGCGTCATTTGCTATTATTTTCTCCCATTCAGAAGGCTGTCTTTTCACCTTGCTTATATTTTCCTTTGTTGTCCAGAAGCTTTTAATTTTAATTAGATCCCATTTGTTTATTTTTGCTTTTATTTCCAGAATTCTGGGAGGTGGATCATAGAGGATCCTGCTGTGATTTATTTCTGAGAGTGTTTTGCCTATATTCTCCTCTAGGAGTTTTATAGTTTCTGATCTTACATTTAGATCTTTAATCCATTTTGAGTTTATTTTCGTGTGCGGTGTTAGAAAGTGATCTAGTTTCATTCTTTTACAAGTGGTTGACCAGTTTTCCCAGCACCACTTGTTAAAGAGATTGTCTTTACTCCATTGTATATTCTTTCCTCCTTTGTCAAAGATAAGGTGTCCATATGTGTGTGGATTTATCTCTGGGCTTTCTATTTTGTTCCATTGATCTATGTGTCTGTCTTTGTGCCAGTACCATACTGTCTTGATGACTGTGGTTTTGTAGTAGAGCCTGAAGTCAGGCAAGTTGATTCCTCCAGTTCCATTCTTCTTTCTCAAGATTGCTTTGGCTATTCGAGGTTTTTTGTATTTCCATACAAATCTTGAAATTATTTGTTCTAGTTCTGTGAAAAATGTGGCTGGTAGCTTGACAGAGATTGCATTGAATTTGTAAATTGCTTTTGGTAGTATACTCATTTTCACTATATTGATTCTTCCGATCCATGAACATGGTATATTTCTCCATCTATTCGTGTCCTCTTTGATTTCTTTCATCAGTGTTTTATAGTTTTCTATATATAGGTCTTTAGTTTCTTTAGGTAGATATATTCCTAAGTATTTTATTCTTTTTGTTGCAATGGTGAATGGAATTGTTTCCTTAATTTCTTTTTCTACTTTCTCATTATTCGTGTATAGGAATGCAAGGGATTTCTGTGTGTTGATTTTATATCCTGCAACTTTACTATATTCATTGATGAGCTCTAGTAATTTTCTGGTGGAGTCTTTAGGGTTTTCCATGTAGAGGATCATGTCATCTGCAAACAGTGAGAGTTTTACTTCTTCTTTTCCAATTTGGATTCCTTTTATTTCTTTTTCTGTTCTGATTGCTGTGGCCAAAACTTCCAGAACTATGTTGAATAGTAGCAGTGAAAGTGGACACCCTTGTCTTGTTCCTGACTTTAGGGGAAATGCTTTCAATTTTTCACCTTTGAGGATAATGTTTGCTGTGGGTTTGTCATAGATAGCTTTTATTATGTTGAGGTATGTTGCTTCTATTCCTGCTTTCTGGAGAGTTTTTATCATAAATGGATGTTGAATTTTGTCAAAGGCCTTCTCTGCATCTATTGAGATAATCATATGGTTTTTATTTTTCAATTTGTTAATATGGTGAATTACATTGATTGATTTGCGGATATTGAAGAATCCTTGCATCCCTGGGATAAAGCCCACTTGATCATGGTGTATGATCTTTTTAATGTGTTGTTGGATTCTGATTGCTAGAATTTTGTTGAGGATTTTTGCATCTATGTTCATCAATGATATTGGCCTGTAGTTTTCTTTTTTTGTGACATCTTTGTCAGGTTTTGGTATTAGGGTGATGGTGGCCTCATAGAATGAGTTTGGAAGTTTACCTTCCTCTGCAATTTTCTGGAAGAGTTTGAGGAGGATAGGTGTTAGCTCTTCTCGAAATTTTTGGTAGAATTCAGCTGTGAAGCCGTCTGGACCTGGGCTTTTGTTTGCTGGAAGATTTCTGATTACAGTTTCAATTTCCGTGCTTGTAATGGGTCTGATAAGATTTTCTATTTCTTCCTGGTTCAGTTTTGGAAAATTGTACTTTTCTAAGAATTTATCCATTTCTTCCACGTTGTCCATTTTATTGGCATACAACTGCTGATAGTAGTCTCTTATGATCCTTTGTATTTCTGTGTTGTCTGTTGTGATCTCTCCATTTTCATTTCTAATTTTATTGATTTGATTTTTCTCTCTTTGCTTCTTGATGAGTCTGGCTAATGGTTTGTCAATTTTATTTATCCTTTCAAAGAACCAGCTTTTGGCTTTGTTGATTTTTGCTATGGTCTCTTTTGTTTCTTTTGCATTTATTTCTGCCCTAATTTTTAAGATTTCTTTCCTTCTACTAACTCTGGGGTTCTCCAACTCTTCCTTTTCTAGTTGCTTTAGTTGCAGAGTTAGGTTATTTATTTGACTTTTTCTTGTTTCTTGAGGTATGCCTGTATTGCTATGAACTTTCCTCTTAGCACTGCTTTTATAGTGTCCCACAGGTTTTGGGTTGTTGTGTTTTCATTTTCATTAGTTTCTATGCATATTTTGATTTCTTTTTTGATTTCTTCTGTGATTTGTTGGTTATTCAGAAGTGTGTTGTTCATCCTCCATATGTTGGAATTTTTAATAGTTTTCTCCTGTAATTGAGATCTAATCTTAATGCATTATGGTCAGAAAAGATGCTTGGAATGATTTCGATTTTTTTGAATTTATCAAGTTTATATTTATGGCCCAGGATGTGATCTATCCTGGAGAAGGTTCCATGAGCACTTGAAAAAAAGGTGAAATTCATTGTTTTGGGGTGAAATGTCCTGTAGATATCAATTAGGTCTAACTGATCTAATGTATCGTTTAAAGTTTGGGTTTCTTTGTTGATTTTCTGTTTAGTTGATCTGTCCATAGGTGTGAGTGGGGTATTAAAGTCCCCACTATTATTGTGTTATTGTTGATTTCCCCTTTCATACTTGTTAGCATTTGTCTTACATATTGCAGTGCTCCTATATTGGGTGCATATATATTTATAATTGTTATATCTTCTTCTTGGATTGTTCCTTTGATCATTATGTAGTGGCCTTCTTTGTCTCTTTTCACAGCCTTTGTTTTAAAGTCTATTTTGTTGGATATGAGTATTGCCACTCCTGCTTTCTTTTGGTCTCTATTTGCGTGGTATATCTTTTTCCAGCCCTTCACTTTCAGTCTGTATGTGTCCCTTGTTTTGAGGTGGGTCTCTTGTAAGCAGCATATAGAGGGGTCTTGTTTTTGTATCCATTCGGTCAGTCTTTGTCTTTTGTTGGGGCGTTCAACCCATTTACGTTTAAGGTAATTATTGATAAGTATGATCCTGTTACCATTTACTTTATTGTTTGGGGTTCGGGTTTATACACCCTTTTCGTGTTTCTTGTCTAGAGAATATCCTTTAGAATTTGCTGGAGAGCTGGTTTGGTGGTGCTGAATTCTCTCAGCTTTTGCTTGCCTGTAAAGCTTTTGATTTCTCCTTCGTATTTGAATGAGATCCTTGCTGGGTACAGTAATGTGGGCTGTAGGTTATTGTCTTTCATCACTTTAAGTATGTCTTGCCATTCCCTCCTGGCCTGAAGAGTTTCTATTGAAAGATCAGCTGTTATCCTTATGGGAATCCCCTTGTGTGTTATTTGTTGTGTTTTTCCCTTGCTGCTTTTAATATTTGTTCTGTGTTTGATCTTGTTAATTTGTTTAATTATGTTCTTGGGGTCCTATTTTGGGTTTATCCTATTTGGAACTCTCTGTGTTTCTTGGACTTGGGTGATTATTTCCTTCCCCATTTTAGGGAAGTTTTCAACTATTATCTCCTCAAGGATTTTCTCATGATCTTTCTTTCTGTCTTCTTCTTCTGGGACTCCTATAATTCGAATGTTGGAGCGTTTCATATTGTCCTGGAGGTCTCTGACATTGTTCTCATTTCTTTTAATTCGTTTTTCTTGTTTCCTCTCTGATTCATTTATTTCTACCATTCTATCTTCTATTTCACTAATCCTATCGTCTGCCTCGTTATTCTACTAATTGTTGCCTCCAGAGTGTTTCTGATCTCATTTATTGCGTTATTCATTATATTTTGACTCTTTTTTATTTCTTCTAGGTCCTTGTTAAACCTTTCTTGTATCTTCTCAATCTTTGTCTCTAGCCTATTTATCTGTTATTCCATTTTGATTTCAAGATTTTGGATCATTTTCACTATCAATATTCGGAATTCCTTCTCCGGTAGATTCCCTACTTCTTCCTCTTTTGTTTGGTTTGGTGGGCAACTCTCCTGTTCCATTACCTGCTGTGTATTCCTCTGTCTCTTCATCTTGGTTATATTGCTGCGTTTGGGGTGGCCTTTTTATATTCTGGTAATTTGTGGAGTTCTCTTTGTTATGGAGCTTCCTCACTGTGGGTGGGGTTCTATCAGTGGCTTGTCAAGGTTTCCTGGTTAGGGAGGCTTGTGTTGGAGTTTCGGTGGGTGGAGCTGGGTTTCTTCTCTCTGCAGTGGAGTGTACATGCTGATGAGACATCAAAGGTTTTGGGATAATTTTGAGCTGCCATATAATGGTGCTCATGTTTGTTGGAGAATTTGCGTGGTATGTCTTGTTTTGGAACTTGGAGGCCTTGGTGCAATGGGGGCGATGCATTGACTAAGTTCCAATAGCTCTCAATGTTCCCTGGATTTAACTTCTAAATCAGTTTTTTTTTAAGTAAGCCTCTAGTCTTTTCCATTTTACAGCACCAAGATAAGCAACATCTAGTTAAAGATGAAAAGATAAACATTAAGGACACTCAGAGTTCACTAAAAGGAGAAGAAATTGGAGTTTCTGAGTTCAGGTAAGGAATAGATGCCTAATAGAAGATAAATGAGATTCAGAAGGAAAAAGTTAGAAAACATTATTATAATGTGGAAATCAAAGATCTCAGAGGACACTTGAATGGGGAGAGGACAGTTGATCAGAAGGTTTCTCAGATTTTCAAATTGAAGAGACAATCCTTTCATGTACATAGTCTAAAATTGTTTTATTCATCTAAAATTACACAGAGATTCCAGGTGAAAGACAGGGCACACAGAAAACAAAAATAATTTTTATCAATAAGGTAAGCTAGTGTTTGTAGAAGTTTTAGGTGTCCACTGGATATCAAAAGGCACAACAACTAGCTAGGTTTTATTTTCAAGACTAGGATACATAGAGCATATTTAAAAGGAAAATTCTTTTAGAAGATTATAATTTTCTTGAATTGCAGGCAAACATTTCAATCAAGAGTTTTTATTTGTTTAAAAGAAACATACATGACTGTGTTTGTTTATCCAAAACAAAAAGTTTTTTCCATGAATGTAATGAATAATACCTTATAGTGTTTAGTAAAATTGGTTAAATGTTTATATTTAATTTTTAGAAAAATCTTAGAACAATTTGCAAAAAGTACGGAATAATTTTAAAAATATTGAAGATATGTGTTTTGAAATGTATAGTTCTGGCCCTCTTTCAATTCTTGTTTCGGTTTTAGGTTTGTTCTCCTTTTAAGTTTGTTGTGAGAATCAGTAGTTCATAGTGTCAAGTATCTTGATCAAGATAGCAAGCTAAAATACACAAATAGCCCCAGCTGACTAATGTCTTGCTACCTCTGGGGCACATGCGTGCACTTCGGTCCAAGCCGCTCAGGTTCAACTCAGGCATTTCTAGAGGCACAGATTCAAAGCCTTTCTTTCCTTCATAGTGCAGGAGTTTAGAGCGAATCGCTTGGCTTATCACCTTTTCATAGAGTTGCTCAGTTTTAGTGGACCCTCCAGCCGTAGGCAGACTCTGACTGCACCGCTTTGTATAGCAAAGCCTTTTTGTTAGTTAGGTAAATTAAAACACTGAACTGTTTAGTCTCAAAGGCTTTCTACAGTTAGTCTCAAGGTCCAGACTGACACTCAAGTTCCATAACTTTGACTCCACCTTTCTTCCATCAGTCTTAAGGCAAACTTTTCTTGCTAGCTTCCAACTACATCTACATCTGTTCCTACCCTCAGTTTGTCCTTCCTTCGAATTGACGGCTCTGCATTCTGTAAGTCTGCAACCCCTCCTATGTAATTAAGTTCTGATCAATAATGCCCCAATTTTCATCACTTTACACCATACACTTGTAAAGGTGGTTAATTATTTATCTATTTTTCCTGTTATGTCCTCTTGTTTCCAAGGCTCCCACAGACATGGCTGGGTGAACCTTCTTAAAACCCTTCCAGGGCAGCTTGGAAACCTCCCCACCTTCTTTGTCTCCTTTTTCGTCTTTTATATTTTATCCTACCTGTTTTTGAAGACAATGGTCTGCTTTTCTGGTTGCCTGATGTCCTCTGCCAGCCTACAGAAGTTGTTTTGTGAAGTTTGCTCAGCGTTGAAATGTTCTTTTGAGGAATTTGTGAGGGAGAAAGTGGTCTTCCCATCCTATTCCTCCGCCATCTTTCCTTCCCACCTCCTCATTGGGTGGTTTCAATTCCAGGTAAGGTGGAGTAAACATGTTTACCTTTCTCTTCACTGAAAACTATTATAAAACCTGTACAGAATGCAGAGCCTAGCTATTTGAGGACTGTGAAAGCAAAAGAACAACAGAAAGTTTGAGGAAGAAGACCAGAATCTAAGGATCCAATGTGCTACCAAATCTGTGTTGAGTTTACCTTTTTTTTTCCCCTCCAGCATCTCCCAGCCTGAAGCCATGTCAGTTAAGAACCCAAAAGTAAGTAACACAGAACAAAGAGAGAAATACAAGAGTGCACTATCTTGTACATTATATAAGAGTATACTCTTTTTTTTTTTTTTTTTTGAGTATACTATTGAGATACAAGAGTGTACTATCCTACAGCTTAGAGTGAGGAAAAAGTCCCCCTCCCCCCTTTTTTTTGTTAATACTTTCTCTCCTTTCTTTCATGCTCTAACTCCCAGGGAATTACACTTTGGCAGCAGGAGCCTAGGAAACTACTCTAAGGGATAAAAACTCTCCTCCCCATTCAGTACAATCGGTGTCCCTTGAGCACAGGCAAAACTAACATTCTCTTTCTTTCCTTCTCTATCACTCTCTCTCTTACTCTTGCTCTCTTTTTCTGCTACTTGACCGTGGGTGCAGTACAATCACAGAAGTGAACTTTGTCTGCCAGTGCACCAACGTGTGAGCCCTTTGCAAACAAAAAGTAATGGTAGAGAGCTTGGGAGAGAGAAGCTAGCGAAGACTCCTCCAGGAAGGAAAATATAAACTCCCGAAGCTGTCACCGTGAAATGAAATATTTCCTACTGTATCAGTGGGCAAAAAGCTTCACAGGAATCCATGATTCCAGACGTCCAAGTGTGAATTTCTGAGCCATGCCAACAAAGCCACTCCCTACACAAGGAACTTAAGGATATCACAGTTCAATTCAGTTCTGTTCGGTTCAGTCACTCAGTCGTGTCTGACTCTTTGTTACCACATGAATAGCAGCACACCAGGCCTCCATGTCCATCACCAACTCCCAGAGTTCACTCAAACTTACGTCCATCGATTCAGTGATGCCATCCAGCCATCTCATCCTCCGATGCCCCCTTCTCCTCCTGCCTCCAATCCCTCCCAGCATCAGAGTCTTTTCCAATGAGCCAAATCTTTGCATGAGGTGGACATAGTATTGGAGTTTCAGCTTCAGCATCAGTCCTTCCAATGAACACCCAGGACTGATCTCCTTTAGGATGGACTGGTTGGACCTCCTTGCAGTCCAAGGGACTCTCAAGAGTCTTCTCCAACACCACAGTTCAAAAGCATCAATACTTCGGCACTCAGCTTTCTTCACAGTCCAACTCTCACATCCATACATGACCACTGGAAAAACCATAGCCTTGACTAGATGGATCTTGGTTGGCAAAGTAATGTCTCTGCTTTTTAATATGCTATCTTGGTTGATCATAACTTTCCTTCCAAGGAGTAAGCATCTTTTAATTTCATGGCTGCAATCACCATCTGCAGTGATTTTGGAGCCCAAAAAAATAAAGTCTGACACTGTTTCCATTGTTTCCCCGTCTATTTGCCATGAAGTAATGGGACCAGATGCCATGATCTTCATTTTCTGAGTGTTGAGCTTTAAGCCAACACTCCTTTTTCACTCTCCTCTTTCATTTTCATCAAGAGGCTTTCTAGTTCCTGTTCACTTTCTGCCATAAGGGTGGTGTCATCTGCATATCTGAGGTTGTTGATATTTCTCCCGGCAATCTTGATTCCAGCTTGTGATTCTTCCAGCCCAGCATTTCTCATGATGTACCCTGCATAGAAGTTAAATAATCAGGGTGACAATATACAGCCTTGATGTACTCCTTTTCCTATTTGGAACCAGTCTATTGTTCAATGTCCAGTTCTAACTGTTGCTTCCTGACCTACATATAAGTTTCTCAAGAGGCATGTCAGGTGGTCTGGTATTCCCATCTCTTTCAGAATTTTCCACAGTTTTTTGTGATCTGCACAGTCAAAGGCTTTGGCATAGTCAATAAAGCAGAAATCGATGATTTTCTGGAACTCTCTTGCTTTTTCCATGATCCAGCAGATGTTGGCAATTTGATCTCTGGTTCCTCTGCCTTTTCTAAAACCAGCTTGAACATCTGGAAGTTCACAGTTCACGTATTGCTGAAGTCTGGCTTGGAGAATTTTGAACATTACTTTACTAGAGTGTGAGATGAGTGCAATTGTGCAGTAGTTTGAGCATTTTGGGCATTGCCTTTCTTTGAGATTGGAATGAAAATTGACCTTTTCCAGTCCTGCGGCCACTGTTGAGTTGTTCAAATTTGCTGGCATATTGAGTGCAGCACTTTCACAGCATCTTCTTTCAGGATTTGAAATAGCTCCACTGGAATTCCATCACCTCCACTAGCTATGTTTGTAGTGATGCTTTCTAAGTCCCACTTGACTTCACATTCCAGGATGTCTGGCTCTAGGTGAGGGATCACACCATCATGATTATCTGGGTCATGAGGCTCTTTTTTGTACAGTTCTCCTGTGTTTGCCACCTCTTCTTAATATCTTCTGCTTCTGTTAAGTCCATACCATTTCTGTCCTTTATCGAGCCCATCTTTGCAAGAAATGTTCCCTTGGTATCTCTAATTTTCTTGAAGAGATCTCTTGTCTTTCCCATTCTGTTGTTTTCCTCTATTTCTTTGCATTGATCTCTGAGGAAGCCTTTCTTATCTCTCCTTGCTATTCTTTGGAACTCTGTATTCAGATGCTTATAACTTTCCTTTTCTCCTTTGCTTTTCACTTCTCTTCTTTTCACAGCTATTTGTAAAGGCTCCTCAGGCAGCCATTTTTCTTTTTGCATTTCTTTTCCATAGGGATGTCTTGATCCCTCTCTCCTGTACAATGTCACAAACCTCCGTCCATAGTTCATCAGGCACTCTGTTTATCAGGTCTAGTTCTTTAAATCTATTTCTCACTTCCACTGTATAATCATAAGATATTTGATTTAGGTCATACCTGAATGGCCTAGTGATTTTCCTTACTGTCTTCAATTTAAGTCTGGATTTGGCAATAAGGAGTTCATGATCTGAGCCACAGTCAGCTCTCGGTCTAGCTTTTGCTGACTGTATAGAGCTTCTCCATCTATGGCTGCAAAGAATATAATCATTCTGATTTCGGTGTTGACCATCTGGTGATGTCCATGTGTAGAGTCTTCTCTTGTGTTGTTAGAAGAGAGTGTTTGCTATGACCAGTGCACTTTTTTTTGTTTTTGGCAAAATTCTATTAGCCTTTGCCCTGCTTCATTCCTTATTCCAAGGCCAAACGTGCCTGTTATTCCAGGTGTTTCTTGACTTCCTACTTTTGCATTCCAGTCCCCTATAATGAAAAGGACATCTTTTTGGGGTGTTAGTTCTAAAAGGTCTTGTTGGTATTCATAGAACCATTGAACTTCAGCTTCTTCAGCATTACTGGTTGGGGCATAGGCTTTGATTTCCGTGATATTGAATGGTTTGCCTTGGAACCAAACTGAGATCATTCTGTCATTTTTGAGATTGCATCCAAGTACTGCATTTCAGACTCTTTCGTTGACCGTGATGGCTACTCCATTTCTTCTGAGGGATTCGTGCCTGCAGTAGTAGATATAATGGTCATCTGAGTTAAATTCACCCATTCCAGTCCATTTTAGTTCGCTGATCCCTAGAATGTCGACATTCACTCTTGCCATCTCCTGTTTGACCACTTCTAATTTGCCTTGATTCATGGACCTGACATTCCAGGCTCCTATGCAATGTTGCTCTTTACAGCATTAGACCCTGCTTCTATCACCAGTTCCATCCACAACTGGATATTGTTTTTGCTTTGGCTCCGTCCTTTCGTTCTTTCTGGAGTTATTTCTCCACTGATCTTCAGTAACATATTGGGCACCTACTGACCTGGGGAGTTCCTCTTTTAGTATCCTATCATTTTGCCTTTTCATACGGTATTTATGGGGTTCTCAAGGCAAGAATACTGAAGTGGTTCACCATTCCCTTCTCTAGTGGACCACATTCTTTCAGATCTCTCCACCATGACCCGCCCATCCTGGGTGGCCCCACAGGGCAGGTCTTAGTTTCATTGAGTTAGACAAGGCTGTGGTCCATGTGACCAGATTGGCTAGTTTTCTGTGATTATGGCTTCATTGTGTCTGCCCTCTGATGCCCTCTTGCAACACCTACCGTCTTACTTGGGTTTCTCTTACCTTGGACGTGGGCTATCTCTTCATGGCTGCTCCAGCAAAGCAGAGCTGCTGCTCTTTACCTTAGATGAGGGGTTTCTCCTCAGCTGCCCCTCCTGACCTTGAATGTGGAGTAGCTCCTCTTGGCCCTCCTGCGCCTGTGCAGCCACCACTCCTTGGACGTGGGGCTGCTCCTCTTGGCCACCTCCCCAACCTCGGGTGTGTAGTAGCTCCTCTAGGTTGCTCCTATGCCATCGCAGCCTGGCACTCACAGTTATCAGCAATAACTGTCTTTGGGTGTGAACCGGTGAGCCTTAAGAGAATTCAAGAAAAAGAACACCTCTGCAAAAAATGCAGGATGCTGGCCCTAAATAGCTGAGATGCATATGAAGGGAATAACTTCTATAATTCCAGACTCTTGCATCTTCTCATACATAGAAGAACCCTAAATTCCTCAACTTGATATCTGGCTTTCTTTACTTACAATAATATTTGATGTTCAGACTGCCTGCCCCCCTTGTTACAAACTTCTATATAAACTCCTTATCCCCTCTCTCTTGTTTCCCCACCTACTTAGAGCAGTCTCTAAGGGCTACCTGAGATGGTGTCTCCTGGCTTGAAGTCCTAAGAGTTTCCCACCAAGTAAAACACTCCCTACTTCCAGACTGTACCTATGAACCTGACCTAGATTCACTTATCAAAGATTTTGAGAAAGAAACTATTGCCAGGTCTCCACCCAGGTCCCAAACTGACCACTGAATTTGTCACAAATAGGGAGATCTGAATAGCACTACAAAGCTTTGAAACCTGAACTGACCTTAGAGTATTGATTCAGAGAATGAAGGATGAAAAACAAGGTCAACTGCCCACTAAAACAAAAATATCAACATGCACCATAGGATCTAAAGAAGGCCCAGTTTATCAAAATTCAATATTCAAAATGTCCAATGCAATCCAAAGTTACTCAGTATACAAAAACCTATGAAACTCTCAAGTCACATGCCAAAAAATAGTCAATGAAGGCCAATGAAAAAATGACATATATGTTGGAATTACCAGACAAAGACATAAAAGCAGCTACTACAAAATTCCTTAAAAGAAGAGCTGCAAACATTTATTGAAAGAAATATTTAAAATGGAAAGTATCAGGAAATGGAGATATGAAGAAAAACCAAATGGATATTTTAGATATGAAACATACAATAAGTGAAATAAAAATAATCACTGAATGGAGTCAGAAGTAAAATTGAAATCAGAGGGAAAAATTAGCAAATTACAGATAAATCAATAGAAATTATCCAGCATGAACAACAGAAAAAAGATGAAAAAAACGGATCAACAGAGAGTCAAAGAGCTTCAGAGCAACACCAGAAGGTCTAACATTGGTTTTATTGCAGTCCCAAGGAAGGAGGATACAGATTACAGCTCAGAAAAAAATGTTTGAAGAAATAATGACATAAAACTTGCCTGATTTGGCAAGACAGAAACCTACAGATTCAAGAAGATAGTAAATCCTGAATAGAATAAACCTAAGGAAACCCATGCCCAGATACTTTGAAATCAAATTGTTAGAAACAAAGACAAATGAAAATAAATTAATATTAAAAACAATAAGAAAAAAAAACAACACCTACAGGAGAACAAAAATTAGAATGACTGTAAATTTAACAGAATGTTAAAACCTAGTAAAGCTAGCATAACATTTTTAAAGTATTGAAACAAAGAAATTGTAAATCCAGAATCCTGTGTGTATGTGGTACACACATCTTTCAGAAATGAAGGAGAAAACAAGACATTCTCTGAGGAAAGAAAACTAAGAGAATTCATACTCTGCAGACTAGCTCGAAAAGAGAAAAAGATAAATGAAGCACTTCAGAAAGAAGGGAAATTATATTAGAGAAATATGACACACCAGAAATAAGGGGCAAGGGAAACTGTAAATGTCTGGGTAAGTAAGACTTCTCAAGTTCAATTTTCAAATTTTATGTGATGATTGAAAAAACAAACTGTATTATCACACTGGTTTTTCAATATAACATTCAGAAAATGAAGATCATGGCATCCGGTCCCATCACTTCATGGCAAATAGATGGGGAAAGAGTGGAAACAGTGTCAGACTTTATTTTTGGGGGCTCCAAAATCACTGCAGATGGTGGCTGCAGCCATGAAATTAAAAGACGCTTACTCCTTGGAAGAAAAGTTACGACAAACCTAGATAGTATATTCAAAAGCAGAGACATTACTTTGCCGACTAAGGTCCATCTAGTCAAGGCTATGGTTTTCCAGTTGTCATGTATGGATGTGAGAGTTGGACTGTGAAGAAAGCTGAGTGCTGAAGAATTGATGCATTTGAACTGTGGTGTTAGAGAAGACTCTTGAGAGTCCCTTGGACTGCAAGGAGATCCAACCAGTCCATTCTGAAGGAGATCAGCCCTGGGATTTCTTTGGAAGGAATGATGCTAAAGCTGAAGCTCCAGTACTTTGGCACCTCATGCGAAGAGTTGACTCATTGGAAAAGACTGATGCTGGGAGGGATTGGGGGCAGGAGGAGAAGGGGACGACAGAGGATGAGATGGCTGGATGGCATCATGGACTCGATAGACGTGAGTCTGAGTGAACTCCAGGAGATGGTGATGGACAGAGAGGCCTGGCGTGCTGCGATTCATGGGGTCGCAAAGAGTCGGACACGACTGAGCGACTGAACTGAACTGAACTGAGATATAATATATTAGTTAGATAGCCCTGAGATGGCTAAATAAGCTTCATAGACTCAATGGATCTGAACTTGGCCAAAGTCTGGGAGATAATGGAGGAGAGGGAAGCCTAGCATGCTGCAGTCCATGGGTTGCAAAGAGTTGGACAGGACTTAGAGACTGAACAACAGATGTAATATAAAGTAAGTATAGCATTAATAGGAGACCAAAAGAACCTAAATGATACTAAGATTTCTATGTTCAGTTGAAGTGGTAAAATATTATTTCTGAAAAGTCTTTCAAAAGGGAATTATATGTTTTGTAATCCCAAATGCATCCCTTAAAACTATTATCAAAAGAGATTTTGTTAAAATCACTGTAATAAATTGAAAATAAAATGTTAGAATGTTTAAATCACTCAAAAGAAGCAGAAAGTAGGAGAGGGGAATGTAAGAAATAAAAACAGAGGGAACAAACAAAACAGTGACAGACCTAATTTCAAACATTAATAAGTATACATGATTTAAACACACTTATTAAAAGATGGAGATTGTTAGAATGGATTAAAAATAAAATTACCAAAATATATACCACTCAGAAGAAACTTACTTCAAATAAAATGATATGAGTAGATTAAAAGTAAAATAATGGTAAAAGATACACTTAAATGCTAACCAAAGGAAAGCTGGAATGGCTATCTCATTATAAAAGTAAACTTCAGAGCAAAAATTTACCAGAAATGCAGACAGAAATAGGGAGACTGTGTATTGAAGAAAGTGTCAATTTATTAGAAAGGTATAGCATTACTAAATAGATGTTGAACTAACAAGAGAGTTTCAAAATACATGAAGCAAAAACTGACATAACTGAAAGAAAAAATAGACATCTACAATTACATTTGAATTTTATAAAATTTTATTCTCAATAATAGTAGGAAAAAAATCAAGTTTGTAGAAAAGCTGAACAACACTGTGAACTGACTGGATCTGATTGTCATTGATAGAAAATTCAACACTAGGCTACACATTCCTTTCAAGTGCACATAGAAGATTCAACCTAACAGACTGTATCCTTAGTCATAAAACAAACCTTAACATAAGTGAAAGACTTAAAATTATACAAAATATGTTCCTGAGGCATATCAGAATTAAACTAAATATCAATAAGATAAAATAATAGAAAACTCACCTATTATGCAGAAATTCAATAATACAATACAAAAAAAAAAAATCCATGGATAAAATTTAGGAGGTTTGAAAGAAAGTTCAGTTCAGTTCAGTTGCTCAGTCATGTCTAACTCTGCAACCCCATGAACCGCAGCATGCCAGGTCTCCCTGTCCATCACTAACTCCCAGAATTCACTCAGATTCACGTCCATTGAGTCAGTGATGCTATCCAGCCATCTCATCCTCTATTGTCCCCTTCCCCTCCTGCCCCCAATCCCTCCCAGCATCAAAGTTTTTTCCAATGGGTCAACTCTTCACATGAGGTGGCCAAAGTACTGGAGTTTCAGCTTTAGCATCATTCCTTCCAAAGAGGTCCCAGGGCTGATCTCCTTCAGAATGGACTGGTTGGATCTCCTTGCAGTCCAAGGGACTCTCAAAAGTCTTTTCCAACACCACAGTTCAAAAGCATCAATTCTTCTGTGCTCAGCCTTCTTCACAATCCAACTCTCACATCCATACATGACTACTAAGGAAATCTTTTAAACTAAATGGAAATGAAGACAAAATCAAAATCTGTGTAATACAACTTAGAGAAAACTTATAGAATCTAATGTCTACACTATAAAAACAATTTCAAAACAACAATCTGACCTTTAAAACTAGAAAACAAAGGACAAGTTAAAATTAACTGAGAAGAAAGAAAATAATAAGAGCAGACATCAATAAAATCAAAAACAGAAAATGAAAGAAAATTATTAAATTAAAATAAGGTTCTTTGAAAAGAGCAATGAAACTGATAAGCAATTTTAACAATACTAACAACAAAAAAGAGAAGTAGTAAATTATAAATATCAAGAATAAAAATATTATTATAGATCTTGAAATGATGTTATTAGAGAGATAAGAATATTATTAAGGGGCACACAGAATTTTATTGAAAAGTTAACGAAAATACTACTAACAACTCTATGACCATAAATTTGAAAAATTAGACAAAATAGACTAATTTCTTCAAACTCACACACCATTAAATCTCACTGAGACAAAATAGATTACCTGAATAGCAGTATAACTATTAAAGAAATTGATTTTGTATGTGAAATCTAAAAAAAAAAAAAACTCCATTTACGCTGGGTTTTACTGACAAATTGTACAAAATATTTAAAGAATAAATAGATTCAATTCTTTGGCATCACTTACAGAAATGGATAAAGAAAAGAAATACTTCACAACTCATTTAACAAAGCTGTGATCACCCTAAGCCATACAAACCAAGTGAAAAGGAAATTTGCTCAGTCATTTCCGACTCTTTACAGTCCCATAGCCATGGAATTCTCCAGACAAGAATACCTGAGTGGGGAGCCTTTCCCTTCTCCAGGGGATTTTCCTGACCAAGGTATCAAACCCAGGTCTCCTGTATTGCAGGTGGATTCTTTACCAGCTGAGCCACCAGGGAAACCCATAGACAAGAAAAACAAATAAACAAAAATGTGACAGGTCATTTTCTCTCATAAGCATAGAAATAAAAATTCTTAACAGAGTATTATCAAATTAAAGCCAGCCAATAACAACAGACTGGTTCCAAATAGGAAAAGGATTATGTCAAGGCTGTATATTGTCACCCTGCTTATTTAACTTCTATGCAGAGTACATCTTGAGAACGCTGGGCTGGAAGAAGCACAAACTGGAATCAAGAATGCCAGGAGAAATAGCAATAACCTCAGATATGCAGAGGACACCACCCTTATGGCAGAAAGTGAAGAGGAGCTAAAAAGCCTCTTGATGAAAGAGAAAGAGGAGAGTGAAAAAGTTGGCTTAAAGCTCAACATTCAGAAAACAAAGCTCATGGCATCTGATCCCATCACTTCATGGCAAACAGATCAGGAAACAGTGGAAACAGTGTCAGGCTTTATTTTGGGGGGCTCCAAAATCACTGCAGATGGTGACTGCAGACATGAAATTAAAAGATGCTTACTCCTTGGAAGGAAAGTTATGACCAACCTAGACAGCATATTAAAAAGCAGAGACATTACTTTGCTAACAAAGGTCCGTCTAGTCAAGGCCATGGTTTTTCCAGTGGTCATGTATGGATGTGAGAGTTGGACTGTGAAGAAAGCTGAGTGCCGAAGAATTGATGCTTTTGAACTGTGGTGTTGGAGAAGACTCTTGAGAGTCCCTTGGAGTGCAAGGAGATCCAGCCATCCATTCTAAAGGAGATCAGCCCTGGGTGTTCTTTGGAAGGAATGATGCTAAAGCTGAAACTCTAGTACTTTGGCCACCTCATGCAAAGAGTTGACTCATTGGAAAAGACTCTGATGCTGGGATGGATTGGGGGCAGGAGGAGAAGGGGACGACAGAGGATGAGATGGCTGGGTGTCATCAGTGACTCAATGGACGTGAGTTTGAGTGAACTCCGGGAGGCCTGGTGTGCTGCTCTTCATGGGGTCGCAAAGAGTCTGACATGACTGAGCAAACAGAACTGAACTGAACTGAAAGCCAGCAATATATAAAAAGAATATCACAGCATGAAAAAATAAAGTTCATCTCAGGAAAGCAAGGCTAATTCAATACTCAAAAATCAATTAATATTATACACTATATTCAGTCTAGAAAAAAGAAATACATGATTATCTCAAGAAATGCCGAAAAGCATATGACAATATACAGTTTCAGTTATTGATAAAAATTCTCAGCAAATGAGGAATAAAAGGGCATTCTCTGAACCTGATGAAAAGCATGTATACAAACTTATAGTACTAGAGTATTAGATAGTGAGAAATTGCTTACCCTGTAAAATTTGGTATAAGACAAAAATATCAATTCTTATTGCTTTTATTAATAATCTATTTTCAATATTCACCACACTTACTATACACTGTGCAATTATTTCTTTATAATTCTATTTCCACAATATTAATGTCTCTTTCCTCATACTTGTATGTAGGGCTAAGTAATTAACAAAGATGACTAGAATCCCATCAGGAGAGCAATGATAGACTGGGAACTACTGTGTCACTACCTGATCTCCCCATCTCTAAATTATACCTGTCTTTAAGTTGGCCTCAATTCCCCACCATCATGATCTCCTGTGTTGAAGCAGTTTCACCATCTTAGGAACCATGTTTTCATGTTTTACTATTGCTTTTATCTTTTTCTTCTATATTAAAGTCATTTTTTTTAGTATTTCAAGGGCTAAGGCTACACCAATCATCTCTACTACCTAAAATAAGCATAGTGACTAGAAGTAGCAGGGCTTCAAATTTATTTAGTGATCAATAAATGATTACAACTAGGATCTTTAATTCCCTTCTACAAGTACATTCAATTTACAGAGTTTGATCTCTTTTATTTCCCACCTCTATACTTTTTATTAATGTCTTGCATCTGGTATACTTATTCAAAGATGCATTTCAATCAATTAAAATAATTGGCTTATCCTTTAAGAATTTTTTTTCATGATGATGCTACGTTTTATGTAATATTATTTAGACATCACTTGGCAATAGAAGAAGTTTTTCTTTGCTGTATATATCTTTCTTCCCAACTTGAGTATAAGCTCCTTGAAAATAGGGACTATGGTATATGGTGTGTGTGTGTGTGTGTATGTCTTTACCGGGAAATTGACATTAAACATATGTTGGGTATTTGTATGATTTCTTAAAAGTTCTGATTCTTTAATCTCGATTATTCAGAATAAAAATGAGTATTTTCAATCTTCTACTTCCTGTTGTTCTCTTTAGATCTAGCCATTGAACTTGAGATCACCTATTCATTAGACTGAATATGATCATAGTATAAATTATTCATTTTCAGAGATGCTGCCTTTAATTGTTTGTTCCTCAATATGGTTTTACTCTGAGCATATTTTTACTAACATAAAAAATAAGGCTTTCTCTGACCCTTTCTAAAATTCCACTTACTAATATAAGACCATCTGTGTCAGAATGTGAATAAGTAAAACCATATCTACCTCCCACAAAAATGTATTTTATGAAATTAATGTTTAAAGTTTTCCTAAGTCTTTTTTTTTTTCCTGCCTCATGGTGGAGACAAATTCCTGTCAATTAGCAATATAATTGTTAGCATCTTTGTTACTTTTCCTGAGCTAAGCCAAGTTGAACTACTTTTGCAATTAAAATAAATGCATTGATAGCACATCATGTTGTTATTTGCTATGTAAATAGGTAATTACTTTTTCTGGATAAGAATTTCAGAAAACAATATTTTGAATGTTTTTCTAAATTTTCTATTGACCCTATAAAAATCCTGATGCTCACTTCTATACCGAATAAACAAAATTTTTAAAAATCATTCTGAGTTTATTAAAAGGTATTCTCTCTTTTTCATGTATAAAAGCTAAACTCAAATCCTATAGGCTTAAACTCTAACTGGGGTATATAAGACTATTCAAAATTCAAAGTTGCTTTCTGAACAGATTGCACCAGCTAGTTGATGAAACTTGAGCTAATTACACTAATGTTGACAAATGCACTGGCACAAAAACAAATGTCACATTTTTCAAAAAATTACACCTCTTCAAAAGATGCTAAATAGATTCAGTGATTTGTGGGTGTAACTGAACTATTTGTGCAAAAACAGTTTTGAAAATTCTGATTTAAGATATAAAAAGACTAAGTACAGTATGAGTGCTTATATGCCATTTTCAAATGTATTTTAATGAAATATTTGAATTTTTGGAACAATAAAGAAATTACTATATTTGGCACTGGAACATTTGCTCTAAGTTGTTTATTTTAAATGTTGTAGCATATACAAAAATAAAATCATTCTATCTTAAGGAATGTCTTTATTATAGATTGAGTTGGTATGGATATCTGAAATGAAAATGAATATTTCAGAGATTTGAGTCTATATCCTATTTCAGAGAAAGTATTTCTTAAATTCAGCCACAAAAACACTTACACTGTCTATTAAATGGCAAAATAGCTACTTTATGTTAAAAGTTTTATGTTGAGAACTTGTTAAAAGTTTTAAGAAAATGATCTAATTTGATCTTTCTAATAGTCCTGTAAAGAGGAAATGATCAAAACGAAGTATTTGAGAATCAGAGAGATTATATAACTCTTCCTAGTTCATAGGTCTAGATTTTTATCCAAGGACTCCCTAACACTCAAGCTTCAACTGTTCCTACTGTCCCACCAGAGCTCTCAAATATTTTATCTGAATATCATATATTCAAAATGATCAGCTTCCTTCTATTTCACATTAAAGAGTACTGTCCAATTATTCCAGACTATGTCAATGATTCTTTGAGAGTTGGGGTTTGCTTTCTATTTGCTGTTTTGAACATCCCCAAGCTACTGTTTTGACATCTTAGAAACAGCCTACCTGGATTAGATATGTTCACTGAATCTCAAATAATCAATCTTATCTGAAACATTCAGTTCAATTCAGTTCAGTTGTGCAGTCATGTCCCACTCAGTGACCCCATGGACTGCAGCCCGCCGGGCTTCCCTGTCCAGCACCAACTTCTGGAGTTTACCCAAACTCATGTCCATTGAGTCAGTGATGCCATCCAACCCTCTCATCCTCTGTCATCCCCTTCTCCTCTCGCCTTCAATCTTTCCCAGCATCAGGGTCTTTTCAAATCAGTCAGTTCCTCACATCAGGTGGCCAAAGTATTGGAGTTTCAGCTTCAACATCAGTCCTTCCAATGAACACTCAGGACTGATCTCCTTTAGGATGGACTGGTTGGATCACCTTGCAGTCCAAAGGACTCTCAAGAGTCTTCTCCAACACCATAGTTCAAAAGCATCAGTCCTTTGGCACTCAGCTTTCTTTATAGTCCAACTCTCATATCCGTACATGACTACTGGAAAAACCACAACCTTGACTAGACAGACCTTTGTTGGCAAAGTAATGTCTCTGCTTTTTAATATGCTGTCTAGATTGGTCATAACTTTCCTTCCAAGGAGTAAGCGTCTTTTAATTTCATGGCTGCAGTCACCATCTGCAGTGATTTTGGAGCCCAAAAATATAAAGTCAGCCACTGTTTCTACTGTTTCTCCATCTATTTGCCATGAAGTGATAGGACCAGATACTATGATCTGAGTTTTCTAAATCTTGAGCTTTAAGCCAACTTTTCACTTTCCTCTTTCACTTTCATCAAGAGGCTCTTCAGTTCTTCTTCACTTTCTGCCATAAGGGTGGTGTCATCTGCATATCTGAGGTTATTAATTTAAAAGATTAAAATGAATTAGAAATATTAATGACAGAAATCAAGCTAGTCATTAAAAAATAAAAAGAGAGTTTAAATTACAGGAGTTCTGTTAGTTATATGGAGAGATGAGGACTTTTGTTGACAAAGATTTTTCTTACTCAGCCACAGAAGAGTAAGATTGAACTACTCAGCATATTATCAACCTCTGTGACTAGGGTTCAGAACGGCCCTTCCCTTAGCCTCAGTTAGAAATAACCAGTCATCAATATGATCTACTGGCGTCACCAATGCATATGACTTGTTGACCTTTAAATACCATCTACAAACCAACATAAATCAATATTAAAGTTATAAAAGGAAATCTAATTTCTAAGGTAGACATAAAGGAGGTAACTCCTAACTTTAATCCTAACCATAACTCTAATCCTAAACCCTAATCATATAAACCCTAAATCGTAACCCAATAATTTTTATTATTCTATGACCTATTATGGGACAATTAAAATTTCATATTTATTAAACTTGATCTTCAGTAGATCTTACTCTTGTATTGTTGATGCCTTATCTTTTCCTACCTGATTGTCTGACCCCTAATTTAATCTAAAATTTGCTTACTCTTTGCTAGCCACTTAAATTCTTATCTTTCAGACTTTTGACCATCTTGGACTTCCAGTTTGCCCTAGTTGGGGGGAGCCATGAGATTTCTCAAATGTTCCTCTGCATGCTTACCTTCTGGGGACTTCTCTAGATTTTAGTCTTTTACCAACTGGTTGCCTGAAGCTGAAACATCTTTCTGGCTGTCAGGCGTACAGAATATCACTCATATCTGAAACAGTATTGTTGAGACTAGAGATCACTAATCAGAATCCATAAAATAAGCAAAAATTATGTATTTACTTAAGATCAGGATTAACAGTTTCAAAGATGTGTAGGTTTGGCTCTTCCTTGAAATCTCTGGGGCTTTTAAAACATTAAAA
This sequence comes from Ovis aries, assembly GCF_016772045.2. Taxonomy (NCBI): domain Eukaryota; kingdom Metazoa; phylum Chordata; class Mammalia; order Artiodactyla; family Bovidae; genus Ovis; species Ovis aries. The sequence continues at coordinate 197,670,914 of NC_056056.1, read as the reverse complement.
GTAACATTCTGGAGTAGGAAATGACATCTCACTCCAGTATTCTTGTCTGGGAAATTCTATGGACAAAGGAGCCTGGTGGGCTACAGTCCATGATGTCTTAAAAGAGTCAGACGTGACTTAGCCACTGAGCATGCACACAAAAATAACATTTAAAAAGGTTTTAAATTTTTAAAAATAACATTATTTCTACTTATTTTTCATGTTATAAAATTTGCCTAAAAATCATTAAGGTAGAGTTTTCAGCATATCCACTCAGTGTTTCCACTTTAGTAACTGGTTTTAAGAGAGAGCAACTCTCTACACTCAAAAGGGTATAGAGAGATAGCACCTGTTATCTTCTGTTGGTCTTTTTATTCACATCCAATAATAATAAAAATCTTATGTTTGTTCATTGGATGAAAGAAATTGAAAGTGTTAGTCACCCAGTCATGTTCAACTCTTTGAGACCCCATGGACTATAGTCAACCAGGCAACTCTGTCTATGGAATTCTCCAGGCAACAATACTGTAGTTGGTTGCCATTTCCTTCTCCAGGGGATCCTCCTGACCAGGGACTGAATCCAGGTGTCCCGCACTGCAGGCAGACACTTTACTGACTGAGCCACCAGGGAAGACCATATTCTGGGGACACATGTTTCCAATTCTAAATCATATTGTCATTTTAATCAAAGTCAAAATTTTTACAATATTAACTTTCTCTTTTAAATGGTCAAATATTCAGCTACTTTTTATGATGGCTTCAATTCAGTTCAGTCGCTCAGTGGTGTCCCACTCTCTGCGAACCCATGAAACTCAGCACGCCAGGCCTCCCTGTCCATCACCATCTCCCGGAGTTCACTCAGACTCGCATCCATTGAGTCAATGATGCCATCCAGCCATCTCATCCTCGGTCGTCCCCTTCTCCTCCTGCCCCCAATCCCTCTCAGCATCAGAGTCTTTTCCAACGAGTCAACTCTTAGCATGAGGTGGCCAAAGTACTGGAGTTTCAGCTTCAGCATCATTCCTTCCAAAGAACACCCAGGGTTGATCTCCTTTAGAATGGACTGGTTGGATCTCCTTGCAGTCCAAGGGACTCTCAAGAGTCTTCTCCAACACCACAGTTCAAAGGCATCAATTCTTCGGCGCTCAGCTTTCTTCACAGTCCAACTCTCACATCCATACATGACTACTGGAAAACCCATAGCCTTGACTAGATGGACCTTTTTTGACAAAGTAATGTCTCTGCTTTTCAATATGCTATCTAGGTTGGTTATAAGTTTCCTTCCAAGAAGTAAGCGTCTTTTAATTTCATGGCTGCAGTCACCATCTGCAGTGATTTTGGAGCCCCAAAAAATAAAGTCTGACACTGTTTCTACTGTTTCCCCATCTATTTGCCATGAAGTGATATGAACAGATGCCATGATCTTCGTTTTCTGAATGTTGGGCTTTAAGTCAACTTTTTCACTCTCCTCTTTCTCTTTCATCGAGAGGCTTTTTAGTTGCTGTTCACTTTCTGCCATAAGGGTGGTGTCATCTGCATATCTGAGGTTATTGATATTTCTCCCGGCAATCTTGATTCCAGCTTGTGTTTCTTCCAGTCCAGCGTTTCTCATGATGTACTCTGCATAGAAGTTAAATAAGTAGGATGACAATATACAGCCTTGATGTACTCCTTTCCTATTTGGAACCAGTCTGTTGTTCCAAGTCCAGTTCTAACTGTTGCTTCCTGACCTGCATATAGGTTTCTCAAGAGGCAGAGCCCTACACAAAACAAAACAAAAACTGGGTTTAAATTTAGGAAAGTGATCTACTAGGTAGTAAATATCAAGCTAGTTATTTGATCGTCTTTATACTCTACTTTACTTGTCTAAAAATAGAATGGTATTCCTTGCTTAAATTTTAAATACACAAAATCTTCACAAATTATAACATTCAGCATATCAAGAACTAACCTTCTTAATTAACAGTGTATGGTTTAATGGAATGCTAATGGATTCTGAAGGAGATCAGCCCTGGGATTTCTTTTGGAAGGAATGATGCTAAAGCTGAAACTCCAGTACTTTGGCCACCTCATGTGAAGAGTTGACTCATTGGAAAAGACCCTGATGCTGGGAAGGATTGGGGGCGGGAGGAGAAGGGGACGACTGAGGATGAGATGGCTGGATGGCATCACTGACTCGATGGACGTGAGTCTGAGTGAACTCTGGGAGTTGGTGATGGACAGGGAGGCCTGGTGTGCTGTGATTCATGGGGTCACAAAGAGTTGGACATGACTGAGCAACTGAACTGAACTGAGCCGAATGGAAAATTTACTGAAGTGAGGAATTTTGTTTTCAAACCACCAAAATATAGAAGGAAAGCTTATGATTGATATGAATTCAGTTATATCTCTCTGGGATAGCTTGCATTTCACAGCTGTTCCATCAGGTTAGCATCAACCACATTCTTTGTCTTTGTTCTTTGTCTTTGTTTATGCCCAATCCTGAGTTGGGTATAAGTATATTGAGTAAAGCTGAATTCTCACCTTTTTTACATGAAAATAAAAATAAAGATCTAAGAGATACTTTTCCAGCTGATTATTTTAGAACTGAGTATTCCTCATTATTTCAAAAGTTCACTAGACAGATCATTTTGGACCAAAGAATGAAATTCTATAAAAATAACATTTGAGATGTTCCCCTATCTAATAAATAAATCCTGAGCTTGCTTAATTATAGACCAATTAATGCATCTAACTATAGATTTGATTTCATATATATGAAAAATGAAATATTGTCAACCAGATGTTTTCAAGTATTTATTATCATGTCAGGAAAACATCTAGACAAGTAAGGTTCTGTTCTGGGTGTTGCTGTTGATCTTATTACTTTTCCTCCAAATATCTCAGCATGTTACAGAGATAGAAAGTAAAAGTGTTAGTCACTCAGTCGTGTCCAATCTTTTATAATCACATGGACTGTAGCCCACCAGGTTCCTCTGTTCTTGGAATTTTGCAGGCAAGAATACTGGAGTGGGTTGCCATTCCCTTCCCCAGGGGATCTTCCCGACCCAGGGATTGAACCCAGGTCTCTTGCATTGTAGGTGGATATTTTTACACTCTGAATCACCAAGGAAGTCTTGCTATAGAGATAATCTAGATATAAATCAAAATAGACAGAGTTCAGAAAGATAATCCTCTGTACCACCAAGGAAGCCCTAGTTGTTATCTTACTAGATATTAAAAAATCTTTTGCATATTGATTTATACAAATGAAAATAAAGAATAAATATTTGGTTTTGATATATTGATACAAAAAACATAAATATTATTATTACCTTATGGAATTTCATTATATAAAACATGATATGCTTTTAAAAAATCTCAAAAAATTTATTAGCAAATGTTCAGAAGAATGAGGTCTGCTCTGCTTTGAGCTATACACTTATGATCATATGTAGGTTATGGCTATCATTAAATGGAAAATTGCTTCTATCTTTAAATTTGAATTTTAATGATGTCCAGTGCTAAATATACATATTTTAACAATATTAGAAATAACACCTTTGCATATTTCATTTTCAATAGTAGCCCAGATGGAGTAGATGCAAGCTGTCTCTATCACTACCACTGTCTTTTCCTGAATTTCTTGTGATTAAATTTGATTTTATGGTTAAAGAATAGTAAAGATATGGATTAGATTTTTGTTAATTGTACTTTTTTATTTTAAAAACATATCTGTCACTACTGTTGCTTTAGTGTTCTTTTAGTAGTTCAAAATGAGAATAAAAGCAAGTAATAAGATACCTTAAATTTTCTTCTGACATTATTAATCCAACTAGTGTTTAGGGAGCCAGTACACTGACTGATAGAAAGAAATTATTTTTATTCCACTCGACGTTGTTATAAATTATATTGGAAAAGTGAGACCAGATCTTGTTCAAGAAGGGCCCCTGCAGCTTTGAGGATGTGGTAATACTTTTTTCTTTTAAGAAAATAAAATTTAGTTTGTAAAAGGTTTATCTGGCTAAAGTACCCAAATTAAAAGTTACATATTCCAAGATATTTATCTTAAATGTAGACCAATAAGTAAACTTTCAAAGTTTGTCCAGTGTTTTGAGTAAGACTGTAGTGATAGTCAAAATAATAAAGCCAA